>NC_084555.2:7100000-7215000 GCF_033978685.3 Nerophis lumbriciformis | reverse complement strand
TTATTAAATAAATGTCGGTGTTTAGCAGGACCGATAATCAGCATTTCCGTTTTCTTGGCGTTGAGTTGCAAGAAGTTAGCGGACATCCAATGTTTAATTTCATTAAGACACATATATATATATATATATATATATTTGTGTATATATATACATATATACAGTATATATATATATATATATATGTGTATATATTTGTGTTTATATATATACATATATATATATATATATATACATACATATATATATATTTGTGTATATATATACATATATATACAGTATATATATATATATATATATATATATATATATATATATATATATATACATATATATATATTTGTGTAAATGTATACATATATACAGTATATATATATATATATATATATATATATATATATACACACAATTTTTAATTGTTTTTATTCATCATTATATATTTTTTAATTATATCCTGGTATCAAATAAGTCTAGAGGATCATTGAAATTCATAGGTATCGACTACTGAAATTCCGGTATCACCCCAACAATACTAATAAGTGGTTTGATTCTTGTTATTACTAATTTACGACACAAACGACATAACCGTATCACGTTCTTCTTTCTGCTTTTCCGCGACTGCTGTTAATGTCATTACAAAACAATGACTGTGATGTACTCGTCACTCATGTCAACACAATCCGACACGTAAAAGGTTGGGACATCCATCACTGCAGACTGTCACCAAACACGGAACATTCCACCTTTTCGTTCTCCTCCCAATTTGCAATTCTTATTGCAGCCGGGAAGTTAATCTATCCCCGGTAATAACTCATTGGATAATACCGCTTAAGAGAAGATGTCCTCACTTCTTGCATTTCAAACAGCGGTAGGGGGGCAAAAGGGCCCGGGTACATTTTCCAAACACAACTGAGCTAACACTGATTTATTGCTCCAGTTTATATAACTGGTATTAGGAATTCATGGACCTGGCAAAAGGGATTAGAGCATTTATTTCAGGCAGGGAGATGATCCTGTCATTAATGGTCGATACTTTCATCATCATTTAAAACCAGAGGAATTTGCCCCGGTGACGAATCGCGGTGGACGCGGCTATCTGGCCCGCGCAGCTGCTCTCGTTATCTCGCCGGCGACCCGCTCAGCTCGGCGAACGGCCGACCGGCGCCCATCAAACTTGGATTAGGCTGTCAATCTCCGACCCGCCGCCGCATATATTGCGTTACAATTTCTCTCCCAAATGTCAGCGAGATCAGAGTCATTTCTCGGCTAATTGCGTCTCGTCTCCCCCGTTTTAACGCCGCCCGTTTTAATGGTTTCGTTACGTGGCGTGACAAGATGGCGTTCGTCAGCGAACGGAAGGCCCCCCCCGCTTTTGTTTAGAGAGGGAAATGAGAGAATAAACGGCTGCTAAAGTTCAGAGGGCGTATTGCCGAAATGGCAGCAAACAAAAGGAGAGGAAACGGAGAAATGATCCCAATCTTGCGGCACGCCGTGACATCAATTACGCTAAATTCTCATTTAGAAGAAGGAGGGGGTCGCTTTTGTGTCTGCGTTGTTTTTACTCGGCGAGCGGCGGCGTGTTACGCCGTGTCAAAATGCCGCCCCCCCCCCATCCTCGTGACACCTTCTATTCCTTTTACATCGGTGACAAATGCAGTGTCAGGCGCCGAGCGGTAGCCATTATACAGCGCTTCCATTTTCTCCGCTCACAAATATGCTTAAGGGAGGCGTTATTAGCCATGTAGAATTAGAAACACTAATTCCGCGGCGTGTCAAAGGCGGGATTACGTTGACGTGACATGCAAAGTTATCTTGAAAAGGGAACGACACGCAAATAATGACCAAAAGCTTCAAAGTCCAAACATTGTCGCCTGTACAAGTACAAACCCCGTTTCCATATGAGTTGGGAAATGGTGTTAGATGTAAATATAAACGGAATACAATGATTTGCAAATCCTTTTCAACCCATATTCAATTGAATGCACTACAAAGACAAGATATTTGATGTTCAAACTCATAAACTTTATTTTTTTTTTGCAAATAATAATTAACTTAGAATTTCATGGCTGCAACACGTGCCAAAGTAGTTGGGAAAGGGCATGTTCACCACTGTGTTACATGGCCTTTCCTTTTAACAACACTCAGTAAACGTTTGGGAACTGAGGAAACACATTTTTTAAGCTTCTCAGGTGGAATTCTTTCCCATTCTTGCTTGATGTACAGCTTAAGTTGTTCAACAGTCCGGGGGTCTCCGTTGTGGTATTTTAGGCTTCATAATGCGCCACACATTTTCAATGGGAGACAGGTCGGGACTACAGGCAGGCCAGTCTAGTACCCGCACTCTTTTACTATGAAGCCACGTTGATGTAACACGGGGCTTGGCATTGTCTTGCTGAAATAAGCAGGGGCGTCCATGGTAACGTTGCTTGGATGGCAACATATGTTGCTCCAAAACCTGTATGTACCTTTCAACATTAATGGTGCCTTCACAGATGTGTAAGTTACCCATGTCTTGGGCACTAATACACCCCCATACCATCACACATGCTGGCTTTTTAACATTGCGCCTATAACAATCCGGATGGTTCTTTTCCTCTTTGGTCCGGAGGACATGACGTCCACAGTTTCCCAAAAAAATTTGAAATGTGGACTCGTCAGACCACTGAACACTTTACCACTTTGTATCAGTCCATCTTCGATGAGCTCAGGCCCAGCGAAGCCGACGGCGTTTCTGGGTGTTGTTGATAAACGGTTTTCGCCTTGCATAAGAGAGTTTTAATTTGCGCTTACAGATGTAGCGACCAACTGTAGTTACTGACAGTGGGTTTCTGAAGTGTTCCTGAGCCCATGTGGTGATATCCATTACACACTGATATCGCTTGTTGATGCAGTACAGCCTGAGGGATCCAAGGTCACGGGCTTAGCTGCTTACGTGCAGTGATTTCTCCAGATTCTCTGAACCCTTTGATGATATTACGGACCGTAGATGGTGAAATCCCTAAATTCCTTGCAATAGCTGGTTGAGAAAGGTTTTTCTTAAACTGTTCAACAATTTGCTCACGCATTTGTTGACAAAGTGGTGACCCTCGCCCCATCCTTGTTTGTGAATGACTGAGAATTTCATGGAATCTACTTTTATACCCAATCATGGCACCCACCTGTTCCCAATTAGCCTGTTCACCTGTGGGATGTTCCAAATAAGTGTTTGATGAGCATTCCTCAACTTTATCAGTATTTATTGCCACCTTTCCCAACTTCTTTGTCACGTGTTGCTGGCATCAAATTCTAAAGTTAATGATTTTTTGCAAAAAAAAAAAAAAAAATGTTTTTCAGTTTGAACATCAAATATGTTGTCTTTGTAGCATATTCAGCTCAATATGGGTTGAACATGATTTGCAAATCATTGTATTCCGTTTATATTTACAGTACATCTAACACAATTTCCCAACTCATATGGAAACGGGGTTTGTATGTGCCTGGATTTGTGGACCCCATTTAGGCGTGGCAAGTGTTTGTAAGAGGCGGAACGATCGTAAATTAACCTATTTTCTCATCTGCTAAGGATAGGGCTAAATACTGAATCGCAATATAAATGTTTTATATCGATAATTACTGATATTTTCATGACCTAGTGAACATGAGTACCAGGAGAAAAATATATTAAATGTAAGAAATGTAACCTTCCTCTGATTATAAACCCCTTGGCCAGGGGTCGGCAACCGAATACGTTGAAAGAGCCGTATTGGACCAAAAATACAAAAATCAAATCTGTCTGGAGCCGCAAAAAATGAAAAACCGTATATAAGTCTTATAATGAAGGCAACACATGATGTAAGTGTCTATATTTGTTATGTGTACAGGAGGAAGGA
This sequence comes from Nerophis lumbriciformis, assembly GCF_033978685.3. NCBI lineage: Eukaryota > Metazoa > Chordata > Actinopteri > Syngnathiformes > Syngnathidae > Nerophis > Nerophis lumbriciformis. The sequence goes on along the minus strand of NC_084555.2, from coordinate 7,211,134 downwards.
GACGGCACAGGCAGGAGGGACGGCGTATAAAATCTATTTATTAATATACAGGTAAAAGCCAGTAAATTAGAATATTTTGAAAAACTTGATTTATTTCAGTAATTGCATTCAAAAGGTGTAACTTGTACATTATATTTATTCATTGCACACAGACTGATGCATTCAAATGTTTATTTCATTTAATTTTGATGATTTGAAGTGGCAACAAATGAAAATCCAAAATTCCGTGTGTCACAAAATTAGAATATTACTTAAGGCTAATACAAAAAAGGGATTTTTAGAAATGTTGGCCAACTGAAAAGTATGAAAATGAAAAATATGAGCATGTACAATACTCAATACTTGGTTGGAGCTCCTTTTGCCTCAATTACTGCGTTAATGCGGCGTGGCATGGAGTCGATGAGTTTCTGGCACTGCTCAGGTGTTATGAGAGCCCAGGTTGCTCTGATAGTGGCCTTCAACTCTTCTGCGTTTTTGGGTCTGGCATTCTGCATCTTCCTTTTCACAATACCCCACAGATTTTCTATGGGGCTAAGGTCAGGGGAGTTGGCGGGCCAATTTAGAACAGAAATGCCATGGTCCGTAAACCAGGCACGGGTAGATTTTGCGCTGTGTGCAGGCGCCAAGTCCTGTTGGAACTTGAAATCTCCATCTCCATAGAGCAGGTCAGCAGCAGGAAGCATGAAGTGCTCTAAAACTTGCTGGTAGACGGCTGCGTTGACCCTGGATCTCAGGAAACAGAGTGGACCGACACCAGCAGATGACATGGCACCCCAAACCATCACTGATGGTGGAAACTTTACACTAGACTTCAGGCAACGTGGATCCTGTGCCTCTCCTGTCTTCCTCCAGACTCTGGGACCTCGATTTCCAAAGGAAATGCAAAATTTGCATGGTTGGGTGATGGTTTGGGGTGCCATGTCATCTGCTGGTGTCGGTCCACTCTGTTTCCTGAGATCCAGGGTCAACGCAGCCGTCTACCAGCAAGTTTTAGAGCACTTCATGCTTCCTGCTGCTGACCTGCTCTATGGAGATGGAGATTTCAAGTTCCAACAGGACTTGGCGCCTGCACACAGCGCAAAATCTACCCGTGCCTGGTTTACGGACCATGGTATTTCTGTTCTAAATTGGCCCGCCAACTCCCCTGACCTTAGCCCCATAGAAAATCTGTGGGGTATTGTGAAAAGGAAGATGCAGAATGCCAGACCCAAAAACGCAGAAGAGTTGAAGGCCACTATCAGAGCAACCTGGGCTCTCATAACACCTGAGCAGTGCCAGAAACTCATCGACTCCATGCCACGCCGCATTATATATAAAATGAGCTCCAACCAAGTATTGAGTATTGTACATGCTCATATTTCTCATTTTCATACTTTTCAGTTGGCCAACATTTCTAAAAATCCCTTTTTTGTATTAGCCTTAAGTAATATTCTAATTTTGTGACACACGGAATTTTGGATTTTCATTTGTTGCCACTTCAAATCATCAAAATTAAATGAAATAAACATTTGAATGCATCAGTCTGTGTGCAATGAATAAATATAATGTACAAGTTACACCTTTTGAATGCAATTACTGAAATAAATCAAGTTTTTCAAAATATTCTAATTTACTGGCTTTTACCTGTATATACACTATATATACCAGTGACGTGCGGTGAGGTTGAGCACTGACTTCATCACAGTCAGATTTACAAACATATGAACCCTAAAGAGCATCTTATTCACCATTTGATTGGCAGCAGTTAACGGGTTATGTTTAAAAGCTCATACCAGCATTCTTCCCTGCTTGGCACTCAGCATCAAGGGTTGGAGTTGGGGGTTAAATCACCAAAAATGATTCTCGGGCGCGTCACCACTGCTGCCCACTGCTCCTCTCAGATCCCAGGGGGTGATCAAGGGGATGGGTCAAATGCAGAGGACAAATTTCACCACACCTAGTGTGTGTGTGACAATCATTGGTACTTTAACTTAACTTTAACTTTACACATACAAACTGTAGCACACAAAAAAAGCACATTTAATTAAAAAAACCTTATTATGGTCTTACCTTTACTTATAAGTGCGGGAACAGTGGTGTTCGTGTTGGAGGAGTTGTGAATGAATGAAATATGAAATCCGTGCTGCAGTCTGCAAGTGTACCTAATGTTGTGTACCTAATGTTGTGTCCCTGCAGTCGTTCACGGCTCCTCCGGCGCGAGCATTGTTGTTTTTGCACTTTTTGGCTTCTTGTTAAGTGACTTTTTTTGGGTGGATTCGGTCTTGCGCGTGGAGGGTTTGGGTGTGGGCCAGCAGTTAGCCGAGTCCGCAATCCATGTTGAGGCACAACTGAGTGACGTGCCTCAACTGGCTGCTGATCACCGCACCGTCTCTTCACAGTATTTGAACGGCAAATGTGAAAATTCAGCGATTTTGAATAAAAATAATCTAAAACTGGTGAAGTTAAATGGAAAATAACTTTATAGTATAATCACTGGATACATATAACAATTTAATGACATTTTTTTCATTTTCCTTTTTTTCTTCTTTCCATGAAACAAGTATGTTTAATACCAGTGACTGCACGTCACTGGTATTAAACATACTTGTATTTTCATTAAACACCTTTAATTCATTAACAATATTAACTATATGTGTTAAACATGCTTGTATTATCATTAAACACCTTTAACGTGTTAACAATATTAACTATAAGTATTAAACATACTTGTATTTTCATTAAACACCTTTAACTTATTAACAATATTAACTATATGTGTTAAACATGCTTGTATTATCATTAAACACCTTTAACTTGTTAACAAAAACATATATTTCATAAATAAGTAAATACAAATTATATATATGAATGAGGTAGATCCCCACGACTTGATCAATTGAAAAGTAGCTCGCCTGCAGAAAAAGTGTGAGCACCCCTGAACTCGAATATAAAACATGTTTTCAGTTATTTCACCTTTTTTTGTTAAGTACATAACTCTGCATGTGTTCATTCATAGTTGTGATGCTCTTAATGACAATCTACAATGTAAATAGTCATGAAAATAAAGAAAACACATTGAATGAGGAGAAGGTGTGTCCAAACTTTTGGCCTGTACTTTATGTATTAAAGTTTTTGGTTCCAAATTTTCAAATATCCTCACCTTACCTTTTTGAAAAAATAAAGACAACAAAATCTGTATATTAGATTCGATAGCCAGGTATGATGTACATATATATATATATATATATATATATATATATATATATATATATATATATTGTAAGACAAACCACAACAAAACAATTGCAAATGAGCCGTCGGCCCCCGGACAGAGCGACTCCAAAACCAACAAAGGCTGCAACTGCCGAAAGAAACCTGATTGCCCTCTCAACGGGGGGTGTTTGGACACACCTTCTCCTCATTCAATGTGTTTTCTTTATTTTCATGACTATTTACATTGTAGATTGTCATTAAGAGCATCACAACTATGAATGAACACATGTTATTGTAAGGTGTGCTGGATGTGTGGGAAAAAAATCACAAGACTATTTCATCTCTACAGGCCTGTTTCATGAGGGGGTTCCCTCAATCATCAGGAGATTTTAATGGGAGCATTCACATACCATGGTTTATATAGGGCACAGAGTGGGTGGGTACAGGCTGGCGTAGGGGCGTGGTGATTGGCTCATGTGTTACCTAGGAGGTGTTTCCATCTGTGGCGGCATGCTGTTACAATTTCGCTGCGCTTGTTGAGGGATGACAGGTCTGGACGGTAAATAATAAACAGTTTCTCTTTCAAGCATAGGTTGCATCTTTTATTACCACTATTGTAAGGTGTGCTGGATGCAAGAATTTGCCATGTTATTGAATATTCAACATTATTGTCTTTGAGGTCCCAAATGTGTTTGCTGAGTTCTGTGGTATTCCGCAGGTTTTGGTTCCTGAAAGAAGCCTTGTGATTGTTCCATCTGGTTTTGAACTCTCCCTCGGTTAATCCTACATATGTGTCGGATGTGTTAATGTCCTTGCGTGTTACCTTAGATTGGTAGACAACTGATGTTTGTAAGCACCCCCCGTTGAGAGGGCAATCAGGTTTCTTTCGGCAGTTGCAGCCTTTGTTGGTTTTGGAGTCGCTCTGTCCGGGGGCCGACGGCTCATTTGCAATTGTTTTGTTGTGGTTTGAGATAATTTGTCGTATATTGTTCATACAGCTGTAGCTCAATTTAATGTTGTTCTTGTTGAATACTTTTCTTAGGGTGTTGTCTTTGGGAAAGTGTTTGTCAATCAGATTGAGGAATTTGTGTCCAATGTTAGTTGAGACGTTTTTGCTGTATGGGGGGTTGTACCAGATGATGTCGTTTCGTTTTCTGTTCTTTTTTGGTTGGTTTCCTGGTGTGGGTTCATAGGTGAGGGTGAAATTGTATCCGCTTTCATCAAGGGCTTTTTGGTACGGGGGGGTTGCTTGGTCAAATTCAGCTTTGCTAGATGACAGCATCGATAGCCTTTTATTAATTCCGGTAGGTATTCTTTTCGTGGTGGTGGGTGGGTGGTTGCTGTCATGGTGCACGTATTGGAGTGTTGTGTTGGGTTTCGTGAATGGTTGGTAGCTGTTATTTCTCAGGTTGAAAGTGACGTCAAGGAAGTTGACGGTTTGCTTGTTGGCTTCAATCGTGATCCGTAGGCCGTTCTCTTTGAAAATTTGGCATATGCGCTTCTTGGTATTCTCGCTGCTCCTTGGCGAGGCGCGACACACTGCCAGTCCGTCATCACGGTAAATACCAAGGTTCAGATTGAGGCTAGCGAGCTTGGTATTTAACGTGATGACGGACTGGCAGAGCGACTCCAAAACCAACAAAGGCTGCAACTGCCGAAAGAAACCTGATTGCCCTCTCAACGGGGGGTGCTTACAAACATCAGTTGTCTACCAATCTAAGGTAACACGCAAGGACATTAACACATCCGACACATACGTAGGATTAACCGAGGGAGAGTTCAAAACCAGATGGAACAATCACAAGGCTTCTTTCAGGAACCAAAACCTGCGGAATACCACAGAACTCAGCAAACACATTTGGGACCTCAAAGACAATAATGTTGAATATTCAATAACATGGCAAATTCTTGCATCCAGCACACCTTACAATAGTGGTAATAAAAGATGCAACCTATGCTTGAAAGAGAAACTGTTTATTATTTACCGTCCAGACCTGTCATCCCTCAACAAGCGCAGCGAAATTGTAACAGCATGCCGCCACAGATGGAAACACCTCCTAGGTAACACATGAGCCAATCACCACGCCCCTACGCCAGCCTGTACCCACCCACTCTGTGCCCTATATAAACCATGGTATGTGAATGCTCCCATTAAAATCTCCTGATGATTGAGGGAACCCCCTCATGAAACAGGCCTGTAGAGATGAAATAGTCTTGTGATTTTTTTTCCCACACATACATATATATATATATATATATATATATATATATATATATATATATATATATATATTATATATATATATATATATATATATATATATATATATATATATATATATATATATTATATATATTGTTCCATCTGGTTTTGAACTCTCCCTCGGTTAATCCTACATATGTGTCGGATGTGTTAATGTCCTTGCGTGTTACCTTAGATTGGTAGACAACTGATGTTTGTAAGCACCCCCCGTTGAGAGGGCAATCAGGTTTCTTTCGGCAGTTGCAGCCTGTGTTGGTTTTGGAGTCGCTCTGTCCGGGGGCCGACGGCTCATTTGCAATTGTTTTGTTGTGGTTTGAGATGATTTGTCGTATATTGTTCATACAGCTGTAGCTCAATTTAATGTTGTTCTTGTTGAATACTTTTCTTAGGGTGTTGTCTTTGGGAAAGTGTTTGTCAATCAGATTGAGGAATTTGTGTCCAATGTTAGTTGAGACGTTTTTGCTGTATGGGGGGTTGTACCAGATGATGTCGTTTCGTTTTCTGTTCTTTTTTGGTTGGTTTCCTGGCGTGGGTTCATAGGTGAGGGTGAAATTGTATCCGCTTTCATCAAGGGCTTTTTGGTACGGGGGGGTTGCTTGGTCAAATTCAGCTTTGCTAGATGACTGCATCGATAGCTTTTTATTAATTCCGGTAGGTATTCTTTTCGTGGTGGTGGGTGGGTGGTTGCTGTCATGGTGCACGTATTGGAGTGTTGTGTTGGGTTTCGTGAATGGTTGGTAGCTGTTATTTCTCAGGTTGAAAGTGACGTCAAGGAAGTTGACGGTTTGCTTGTTGGCTTCAATCGTGATCCGTAGGCCGTTCTCTTTGAAAATTTGGCATATGCGCTTCTTGGTATTCTCGCTGCTCCTTGGCGAGGCGCGACACACTGCCAGTCCGTCATCACGGTAAATACCAAGGTTCAGATTGAGGCTAGCGAGCTTGGTATTTACCGTGATGACGGACTGGCAGAGCGACTCCAAAACCAACAAAGGCTGCAACTGCCGAAAGAAACCTGATTGCCCTCTCAACGGGGGGTGCTTACAAACATCAGTTGTCTACCAATCTAAGGTAACACGCAAGGACATTAACACATCCGACACATATGTAGGATTAACCGAGGGAGAGTTCAAAACCAGATGGAACAATCACAAGGCTTCTTTCAGGAACCAAAACCTGCGGAATACCACAGAACTCAGCAAACACATTTGGGACCTCAAAGACAATAATGTTGAATATTCAATAACATGGCAAATTCTTGCATCCAGCACACCTTACAATAGTGGTAATAAAAGATGCAACCTATGCTTGAAAGAGAAACTGTTTATTATTTACCGTCCAGACCTGTCATCCCTCAACAAGCGCAGCGAAATTGTAACAGCATGCCGCCACAGACGGAAACACCTCCTAGGTAACACATGAGCCAATCACCACGCCCCTACGCCAGCCTGTACCCACCCACTCTGTGCCCTATATAAACCATGGTATGTGAATGCTCCCATTAAAATCTCCTGATGATTGAGGGAACCCCCCCTCATGAAACAGGCCTGTAGAGATGAAATAGTCTTGTGATTTTTTCCCCACACATACATATATTGCGCTCTACTACGGTATCGAGCACTATTTTTTGGATAACCTTATTAAGACATATATATATATATATAGATATATATATATATATGTATAAACATATATTGTTAAAATAGAAATGTCCCTTAATTGTTTCCCTGAAGTCAGCTTTAAATAAGATACAAATGTTCTTTTGTCTTGCCACTCTAATATTACAAAGGAGAGGGAAAAAAAAAACATGCCGTCTGCTTAAACATAGCCAGAAGATGCTGTTGACTGGAAGCTAATGACTTTAAAACACCTTAAGCTCCGAGAAATGAGGAGAGAAAGTTAATTGCAACATTTGCTCATCGGGGGGGGGGGGGGGGGGGGGGGGGGGGGGGGGGGATAAGGGGCCACTCCAAAACGTCCCCTTCATTTGTGAATTACAGACGCTTTTAGCCAAAGGAAATGTAAAGTAGGATTGCTCGCCATGAAGAGGAGGTTAAGTGCGCTAATGGAAGCCAGTTAAGTGTTTCTTATTGTGGCCCCAACCATTATTTCTTTTATCTTCTATATTTGCAGTTTGGATTTGTGGTTGCAATCTCTATATATTACTCGATCTTGCGGGGGAAATGATCTGAAGTGAAACTTTCTCAGTGCATTTTGGCCATTTCTGACAGCTAATGTATATAATAGAATTCAAAAGCTGCAGGCCCCCCCCCCCCCCCACGACCCCGAAAGGGACAAGCGGTAGAAAATGGATGGTTGGATATATATTAGTGATGTAACTGTTTTGTAGATACTGTGGTATTACAGTTTCAAAATCTTCTCAATAATGCCGTGACACGTGATGGTATCAAACAAAAATTTGGTGTGTATCGTTTTTTTTCTGGCTCTTTTACATTGGCGGGTCTGAAAATAAAACTCTAACTTCTGGGTTTGGAGGTTGCCAGGAGGACGGTACATTTCGGACTCCATTGTGCCGAGTGTTAAATTTGGTGGAGGAGGAATTATGGTGTGGGGTTGTTTTTCAGGAGTTGGGCTTGGCCCCTTAGTTACAGTGAAAGGAACTTTGAATGCTCCAGGATACCAAAACATTTTGGATAATACCATGCTCCCAACCTTGTGGGAACAGTGTGGAGCGGGCCCCTTACTCTTCCAACATGATTGTGCACCAGTGCACAAAGCAAGGTTCATAAGGACGAGGATGGCAGATGAACTTGACTGGCCTGCACAGAGTCCTGACCTGAACCCGATTGGTTCGAACTATATACCTTCAATATGTGCCGTCACAGGTTATCAAAGTTAACACAGCTTTTTTAACGTTTTGCAGTGATTAACTTATTTTTAGGAAGTTAAAGGGCATTTTTTTAGTGTATTTTTTCCTGTTTTAATTTCTTACAATGGTGTGTTTTAATTGAGAATAAATGCAAACAAATGACATTTAAATTAAATGTGGGCAATTTTTTTGACTATTTTGTTTTGCAGTGATTAACTTATTTTTAGGAAGTTAAAGGGCATTTCTTAGTGTATTTTTTCCTGTTTTAATTTCTTACAATGGTGTGTTTTAATTGAGAAAAAATGCAAACAAATGACATTTAAATTAAATTTGGGCAATTTTTTTGACTATTTTGTTTTGCAGTGATTAACTTATTTTTAGGAAGTTAAAGGGCATTTTTTTAGTGTATTTTTTCCTGTTTACATTTCTTACAATGGTGTGTTTTAATTGAGAATAAATGCAAACAAATGACATTTAAATTAAATGTGGGCAATTTTTTTGACTATTTTGTTTTGCAGTGATTAACTTATTTTTAGGAAGTTAAAGGGCATTTTTTTAGTGTATTTTTTCCCTGTTTTCATTTCTTACGATGGTGTGTTTTAATTGAGAATAAATGCAAACAAATGACCTTTAAATTAAATTTGGGCAATTTTTTTGACTATTTTGTTTTGCAGTGATTAACTTATTTTTAGGAAGTTAAAGGGCATTTTTTAGTGTATTTTTTCCTGTTTTAATTTCTTACAATGGTGTGTTTTAATTGAGAATAAATGCAAACAAATGACATTTAAATTAAATGTGGGCAATTTTTTTGACTATTTTGTTTTGCAGTGATTAACTTATTTTTAGGAAGTTAAAGGGCATTTTTTTAGTGTATTTTTTTCCTGTTTTCATTTCTTACAATGGTGTGTTTTAATTGAGAATAAATGCAAACAAATGACCTTTAAATTAAATTTGGGCAATTTTTTTGACTATTTTGTTTTGCAGTGATTAACTTATTTTTAGGAAGTTAAAGGGCATTTTTTTAGTGTATTTTTTCCTGTTTTCATTTCTTACAATGGTGTGTTTTAATTGAGAATAAATGCAAACAAATGACATTTAAATTAAATGTGGGCAATTTTTTTGACTATTTTGTTTTGCAGTGATTAACTTATTTTTAGGAAGTTAAAGGGCATTTTTTAGTGTATTTTTTCCTGTTTTAATTTCTTACAATGGTGTGTTTTAATTGAGAAAAAATGCAAACAAATGACATTTAAATTAAATTTGGGCAATTTTTTTGACTATTTTGTTTTGACATAAATGCACCAACAATAAAAAAAATAAAAAAATAAAAACATTCTTTGCAATATTATGCCATGACGGTGGAGAATTAGCATATGTCGGGGATAAACTTGAATAAGTCCTGTAATGATGCCAGTGCCCCCACAGGCGCGTCACGTGGTACCATGCTCTTTGCTTCACTTGCCACCGTGTCATTGCAACAGCAGCCAGTTGCATCCATAAGCAAAAAAAAAAAAAAAAAGCTGCATAATTGGTGACATACATGACACTATGGGCTCTCTGTAGGCAATTTTTCCCCCCCCCGCCTGTCTGCATGTTGCCCAAACTCTAATTACTGGAGAGGTCTCAGCAAGGAAAAAGCGATGAGGAGAAGATGATTCTGTCAACTGACTGCTTGTTCCAATCTGCGACATAACCAGGCAGCCCAGAATCCCTGGAGTGAGTTTGGGAGAGCCCCACAAGCCCGCTCATATCAACAATTCCTAATCAAAAGGGTGAAATTGTCAGCTGTCACACACTTTTTGTGATCTCTCATCCCATACACAACCTCTGACCGCCAGCTCCAAATAACACACCACACACATAGTGGAACTAAATAGACAAAGCATTCTCACAAAAATCACATTTGGCTTACCCATGCAGGTTTCCCCTCTGGTTCGTATCTTTACAATTTTCGGTTTATACTAACTGTACTCAGTGGAACCATAAAGTTGGCTGGACAGAAAAATACACGACAAAAAGCAACCAAACTGAGATTCAAATTGTTCAGACCAGGGTTGTACGGTATACCGGTAGTATTAGTATAGTACCGCGATACTAATGGATCATATTCGGTGCTATACCGCCTCTGAAAAGTACCGGTCCAATACCCTCCTGCCCCCCCCCCCCCCCCCCATTGTCGTCACGTCATGTCATTGCTGGTTTACAAGCAGACGAGCATGTTCGGCAGCGCACAATCACAGAGTACTTAAAAGCAGACACAATGTCTAGTCAGAAAAGGGAGAACGGACGCATTTTGGCTTAAAAACTACCGATAAAAGTGAAGCTATAACACTGAAACGCCCTCAGGAAGAGGTGCTTTAAAGGGGAACATTATCACAATTTCAGAAGGGTTAAAACCATTAAAAATCAGTTTCCAGTTTTTTTCAAAATTTTACCCATCACGCAATATCCCTAAAAAAAGCTTCAAAGTGCCTGATTTTAACCATCGTTATATACACCCGTCCATTTTCCTGTGACGTCACATAGTGATGCCAACACAAACAAACATGGCGCATAGAACAGCAAGCTATAGCGACATTAGCTCGGATTCAGACTCGGATTTCAGCGGCTTAAGCGATTCAACAGATTACGCATGTATTGAAACGGATGGTTGTAGTGTGGAGGCAGGTAGCGAAAACGAAATTGAAGAAGAAATTGAAGCTATTGAGCCATATCGGCTTGAACCGTATGCAAGCGAAACCGACGAAAACGACACGACAGCCAGCGACACGGGAGAAAGCGAGGACGAATTCGGCGATCGCCTTCTAACCAACGATTGGTATGTGTTTGTTTGGCATTAAAGGGAACTAACAACTATGAACTAGGTTTACAGCATATGAAATACATTTGGCAACAACATGCACTTTGAGAGTGCAGACAGCCCAATTTTCATCAATTAATATATTCTGTAGACATACCCTCATCCGCTGTCTTTTCCTGAAAGCTGATCTGTCCAGTCCAGTTGGAAATGCATCTGCTTTGAGTGTCGCAGGATATCCACACATTCTCGCCATCTCTGTCGTAGCATAGCTTTCGTCGGTAAAGTGTGCGGAACAAAAGTCCAATTTCTTGCCACTTCCGCATCTTTGGGCCACTGGTGCAACTTGAATCCGTCCCTGTTCGTTTTGTTACACCCTCCGACAACACACCGACGAGGTATGATGTCTCCAAGGTACGGAAAACAGTCGAAAAAAATGGAAAATAACAGAGCTGATTTGACTCGGTGTTTGTAATGTGTTTGAGAAAATGGCGGATTGCTTCCCGATGTGACGTCACGTTGTGACCTCATCGCTCCGAGAGCGAATAATAGAAAGGCGTTTAATTCGCCAAAATTCACCCATTTAGAGTTCGGAAATCGGTTAAAAAAATATATGGTCTTTTTTCTGCAACATCAAGGTATATATTGACACTTACATAAGTCTGGAGATAATGTTCCACTTTAAGACATGCTAGCTAGCTAAATCACTAATCCTGGTCTCCATGGCGACAAATAAAGTATGTTTCTTACAAGTATCATCCCTGCAGGACGAGGAATAACTAAACATGCTTCACTACACACCCTAGCTCACCGGCGTCACAATGTAAACAAACGCCAATGCTGAATCTACACCTAACATCCACTGTAATGATACCAAGTACAAGAACGATACTACTTTTACCATGAATTGATTTAAGTGGACCACGACTTAAACAAGTTGAAAAACTTATTGGGGTGTTACCATTTAGTGGTCAATTGTACGGAATATGTACTGTACTGTGCAATCTACTAATAAAAGTCTCAATCAATCAAAAACTCAATCAATCAATGTTGACATATATAGCCCTAAATCACGAGTGTCTCAAAGGGCTGCACAAGCCACAACGACTACTTCTATGATTATGTCAATATATTTTCAATCAATCAATCAATCAATCTTTATTTATATAGCCCTAAATCACAAGTGTCTCAAAGGGCTGCACAAGCCACAACGACTACTTCTATGATTATGTCAATATATTTTCAATCAATCAATCAATCAATCTTTATTTATATAGCCCTAAATCACAAGTGTCTCAAAGGGCTGCACAAGCCACAACGACATCCTCGGTACAAAGCCCACATACGGGCAAGGAAAAACTCACCCCAGTGGGACGTCGATGTGAATGACTATGAGAAACCTTGGAGAGGACCGCATATGTGGGTAACCCCCCCCCTCTAGGTGAGACCGAAAGCAATGGATGTCGAGTGGGTCTGACATAATATTGTGAGAGTCCAGTCCATAGTGGATCCAACATAATAGTAAGAGTCCAGTCCATAGTGGGGCCAGCAGGACACCATCCCGAGCGGAGACGGGTCAGCAGCGTAGAGATGTTCCCAGCCGATGCACAGGAGAGCGGTCCACCCCGGGTCCCGACTCTGGACAGCCAGCACTTCATCCATGGCCACCGGACCTGTGCCCCCCCCCCCCCCTCAAGGAAAAGGGGAGCAGAGGAGAAAAGAAAAGAAACGGCAGATCAACTGGTCTAACAGGGGGGCTATTTAAAGGCTAGAGTATACAAATGAGTTTTAAGATGGGACTTAAATGCTTTTGTCATCACAACATCTTCTTTTGTTTTTTTTAAATGTATATTATGTTTATTAACTCAATAAATATGTCCCCGGACACACGAGGACGTTGAATATGACCAATGTATGATCCTGTAACGACTTGGTATTGGATTGATACCTAAATTTGTGGTATCATCCAAAACTAATGTAAAGTATCCAAACAACAGAAGAATAAGTGATTATTACGTTTTAACAGAAGTTTAGATAGAACATGTTAAACGAGATGCTTGAAGTAAGAAATTATTACTTTAAAAAAGTATTGTTATGCTTGTGAGTGTTGATGACACAGCTTTGCAACAGTTGATTTTCTAGTTTCAAGCATGTTTTACTCAATATAGGTCATCAAATCTCAGCAACAAGCTGTAATATCTTATTGAGATCATGTAGGACCAAAACCCGTAAAACAAGTAAAACAGAAAATAAGCAAATATCACCCTTATTTGAGATATTTAATCTTACTTAGATTTCAGTTTTTGCAGTGTAGTCACTGCCATTGTGTCCTTGGGCAAGACACTTTACCCACCTGCTCCCAGTGCCACCCACACTGGCTTAAATGTAACTTATATATTGGGTTTCACTATGTAAAAGCGATTTGAGTCACTAGAGAAAAGCGCTATATAAATATAATTCACTTCACAGCTGCGATCGATTGAATGCCCTCAGATGACAACGTCCATTGCAAATAACCCTGGTTTCAGGTGGATTTTTAAAAAATTGTATTGCATGTAATAATAATAATAATAATAATAATAATAATAATAATACATTTTATTTATAAGGCACCTTTCTGGGCACTCAAGGACACCGTACAAAATCACAACAATAAAATCAAATTGGATAAAAACAACAACAACAACAACAACAAAGAGAAAAGAAAAGATGATTACAATTAATAAGCAGTCAGGAATAGGTGTGTTTTAAGTCTTGATTTGAAGAGGGATATTGAGTCTAAGTTACGAAGGTCTGGTGGTAAAGAGTTCCAAAGATGTGGGGCAGAGCGGCTGAAAGCTCGGCCACCCATGGTGGACAGTTTAAATAAAGGGACAGTGAGATGGATGGATGAAGAGGATGCAAGTAGAGATGTCCGATAATATCAGACTGCCGATATTATCGGCCGATAAATGCTTTAAAATGTGATATCGGAAATTATCGGTTTCGGTTTCAAAAACTAAAATGTATGACTTTTTAAAACGCAGCTGTGTACACGGACGTAGGGAGAAGTACAGAGCGCCAATAAACCTTAAAGGCACTTCCTTTGCGTGGCATCCCAGTCACATAATATCTACGACTTTTCACACACACACAAGTGAATGCAAGCATACTTGGTCAATAGCCATACAGGTCACACTGAGGGTGGCCGTATAAACAACTTTAACACTGTTACAAATAGGCGCCACACTGTGAACCCACACCAGACAAGAATGACAAACACATTTCGCACCGTAACACAACATAAACACAACAGAACAAATACCCAGAAACCCCTTGCAGCACTAACTCCTCCGGGACGCTACAATTTACACTCCCCCCCCCACCCACCTCAACCTCCTCATGCTCTCTCAAGGAGAGCATGTCCCAAATTCCAAGCTGCTGTTTTGAGGCATGTTAAAAAAAACAATGCACTTTGTGACTTCAATAATAAATATGGCAGTGCCATGTTGTCTTTTTCCCCCCCCCATAACTTGAGTTGATTTATTTTGGAAAACCTTGTTACATTGTGTAATGCATCCAGCGGGGCATCACAACAAAATTACCGTATTTTTCGGACTATAAGTCGTAGTTTTTTTCCATAGTTTCATAGTACCCAGGACCGACTTATGTGTGAAATTATTAACACATTACCGTAAAATATCAAACAATATTATTTAGCACATTCACGTAAGAGACTAGACGTATAAGATTTCATGGGATTTAGCGATTAGGAGTGACAGATTGTTTGGTAAACGTATAGCATGTTCTATATGTTATAGTTATTTGAATGACTCTTACAATAATATGTTACATTAACATACCAGGCACGTTCTCAGTTGGTTATTTATGCCTCATATAACGTACACTTATTCAGCCTGTTGTTCACTATTCTTTATTTATTTTAAATTGCCTTTCAAATGTCCATTCTTGGTGTTGGGTTTTATCAAATACATTTCCCCCAAAATGCGACTTATATACATACTTGCCAACCTTGAGACCTCCAATTTCGGGAGGTGGGGGTGGGGGCGTGGTCGGGGGTGGGGCGGGGCGTGGTTGGGGGCGTGGTTAAGAGGGGAGGAGTATATTGACAGCTAGAATTCACCAAGTCAAGTATTTCATACATATATATATATATATATATATATATATATATATATATATATATATATATATATATATATATATATATATGTCTTAATAAGGTTATCCAAAAAATAGTGCTCGATACCGTAGTAGAGCGCAATATATGTATGTGTGGGAAAAAAAATCACAAGACTACTTCATCTCTACAGGCCTGTTTCATGAGGGGTTCCCTCAATCATCAGGAGAATCTCAAACACATACATATATATATATATATATATATACATATATATATATATATATATATATATATATATATATATATATATCCTGAAAATATGCAAACAAAACTGTGCTTAGATAATTGATACTTCAAACTTGCATAAATAAATATTAAGGAATATAACATTGCTTGGCTTCTGAGAGTTTCAAAATGTAATGAATAAAATGCTAAAGTTGTTGATAAACAAGCAATTATTTTAATAATTAAATATGGTCATTTTAAATGAATTATTATGATAATTTAAAATCAATTATTTCAAATATGTTTGTTTTAATGTATAATTATATGGCTGGATGTAATAAGGAGTCACAAAAAAAAAACAAAAAAAAAACCAATTATTTTTGATGTTTTTAGCAAAATATAGTAACAATGTATTTAGTTTTTTTTTTTTTTTAATTAATAAATATATTTATTTTTAGGTAAAATAAACATAATAATACAATTTATCTCTAGTCTGGATGATTTAGTTCTTGTCCCCCTGTTGTCCTCCCGTCATGAAAAAAGGCTGTCCTTACTCAGGTCCGCATGGAGCTGGAGGGGGCGTGGCTTCCAGCTCCGGCTGAAAATCGGGAGATTTTCGGGAGAATATTTGTCCCGGGAGGTTTTCGGGAGAGGCGCTGAATTTCGAGAGTCTCCCGGAAAATTCGGGAGTGTCAGGCTTGTCCCTGACAGTTTGACTGTGTTTTAGTTTTTTCTCTGCGTTTGTCTGTTTTCTGTCCAGCACTTTTATTTTGTCTTTATGTCCTACTTGTCTCCCTGAGTGCTGTGTCCCCTCAGCTGTGGCTGATTGGCACCTGGCCACACCTGGTGTCAATCAGCCAGCTGCTATTTATACCTGCCCTACCCTCCAGTCACTGCTGGATCATTGTCGTTCCTACCTGTCGTGTCAATGTTCTTAATACTTGTCGTTGTAGCTCTGTCTACTTTTGTTTCACTCTGCTCATGTCCTAGTTCCTTCGTGTCACAGTAAGTGTTTTTGGTTTCTTGTCCACAGTTAGCCTCTGTGCTATTTTAGTTCATAGCCAAGTTTGTTCTCCGCCTTGTGCGCGCCTTTTGTTACCCTTTCGTTTGTTGTTTTGCCTTAGTGTTTAATTAAATCATGTTTTCTTGCACAACGCCTTCCGCCTTCTCTGCATCTTGGGGTTCGTCACCTACAAACTCTGACATAATGATCCAGCCTAGTACGAACCTCGCGGAGATTTCCTTGGCGGAGAGACTAAACAAAGCTTTATCGTTGATGGCCGAATCAAAAAAAAGCTTTGCCTCTTTTTGCAATCCCTCCCACCCATCCCTGTCCTGTGTTGGTTTCTCGTGGGACGTCTTGGATCCATCCCTTGAGGGGGGGGCTATGAGTAGCTGTGCAGCTGGGGAGGCACAGCTACTCCTCACCCCAGTGGGTCTGCAACAGACGGCGCCATCCTCTCCGGTGGGCCGGCAGACGCCACCATGCAGTCCGGTGGGCCGGCAGACACCACCATGCAGTCCGGTGGGCCGGCAGACGCCACCATGCAGTCCGGTGGGCCGGCAGACGCCACCATGCAGTCCGGTGGGCCGGCAGACGCCACCATGCAGTCCGGTGGGCCGGCAGACGCCACCATGCAGTCCGGTGGGCCGGCAGACGCCACCATGCAGTCCGGTGGGCCGGCAGACGCCACCATCCTCCTCTCCGGTGGGCCAGCAGCAGACGCCACCATCCTCCTCTCCGGTGGGCCAGCAGCAGACGCCACCATCCTCCTCTCCGGTGGGCCAGCAGCAGACGCCACCATCCTCCTCTCCGGTGGGCCAGCAGCAGACGGCGCCACCATCCTCCTCTCCGGTGGGCCAGCAGCAGACGCCGCCACCATCCTCCTCTCCGGTGGGCCAGCAGCAGAGGGCGCCGCCATCCTCCTCTCCGGTGGGCCAGCAGCAGAGGGCGCCGCCATCCTCCTCTCCGGTGGGCCAGCAGCAGAGGGCGCCGCCATCCTCTTCTCCGGTGGGCCAGCAGCAGAGGGCGCCGCCATCCTCCTCTCCGGTGGGCCAGCAGCAGACGCCACCATCCTCCTCTCCGGTGGGCCAGCAGCAGACGCCACCATCCTCCTCTCCGGTGGGCCAGCAGCAGACGCCACCATCCTCCTCTCCGGTGGGCCAGCAGCAGACGCCACCATCCTCCTCTCCGGTGGGCCAGCAGCAGACGGCGCCACCATCCTCCTCTCCGGTGGGCCAGCAGCAGACGCCGCCACCATCCTCCTCTCCGGTGGGCCAGCAGCAGAGGGCGCCGCCATCCTCTTCTCCGGTGGGCCAGCAGCAGAGGGCGCCGCCATCCTCTTCTCCGGTGGGCCAGCAGCAGAGGGCGCCGCCATCCTCTTCTCCGGTGGGCCAGCAGCAGAGGGCGCCACCATCCTCTCCGGTGAGCCAACAGACGCCGCCACCGCCATCCTCCCCGGTGGGCCAGCAGAGGGCACCACCGCCATCCTCCCCGGTGGGCCAGCAGAGGGCGCCACCGCCATCCTCCCCGGTGGGCCAGCAGAGGGCGCCACCGCCATCTTCTCCGGTGGGCCAGCAGAGGGCGCCACCATCGTCTCCGGTGGGTTCTCCCACACCAGCGGACGAGCCGCCTCGCCAATTGCGGCGGCGTTCAACTCGCCGTCGCCACCTAACTCTTCCCCGCTGGTTGCGGGGACACTTAGCCTGGTGGCCCACCTCCTTGTCCTCCCTCCACCCTCCCGTGACTTTGGACTTTTTTGGGGCGGGGGGGGTATCCGTTATAGGAAGGGGGGCTACTGTCAGACTTGTCCCTGACAGTTTGACTGTGTTTTAGTTTTTTCTCTGCGTTTGTCTGTTTTCTGTCCAGCACTTTTATTTTGTCTTTATGTCCTACTTGTCTCCCTGAGTGCTGTGTCCCCTCAGCTGTGGCTGATTGGCACCTGGCCACACCTGGTGTCAATCAGCCAGCTGCTATTTATACCTGCCCTACCCTCCAGTCACTGCTGGATCATTGTCGTTCCTACCTGTCGTGTCAATGTTCTTAATACTTGTCGTTGTAGCTCTGTCTACTTTTGTTTCACTCTGCTCATGTCCTAGTTCCTTCGTGTCACAGTAAGTGTTTTTGGTTTCTTGTCCACAGTTAGCCTCTGTGCTATTTTAGTTCATAGCCAAGTTTGTTCTCCGCCTTGTGCGCGCCTTGTGTTACCCTTTCGTTTGTTGTTTTGCCTTAGTGTTTAATTAAATCATGTTTTCTTGCACAACGCCTTCCGCCTTCTCTGCATCTTGGGGTTCGTCACCTACAAACTCTGACATAATGATCCAGCCTAGTACGAACCTCGCGGAGATTTCCTTGGCGGAGAGACTAAACAAAGCTTTATCGTTGATGGCCGAATCAAAAAAAAGCTTTGCCTCTTTTTGCAATCCCTCCCACCCATCCCTGTCCTGTGTTGGTTTCTCGTGGGACGTCTTGGATCCATCCCTTGAGGGGGGGGGCTATGAGTAGCTGTGCAGCTGGGGAGGCACAGCTACTCCTCACCCCAGTGGGTCTGCAACAGACGGCGCCATCCTCTCCGGTGGGCCGGCAGACGCCACCATGCAGTCCGGTGGGCCGGCAGACGCCACCATGCAGTCCGGTGGGCCGGCAGACGCCACCATGCAGTCCGGTGGGCCGGCAGACGCCACCATGCAGTCCGGTGGGCCGGCAGACGCCACCATCCTCCTCTCCGGTGGGCCAGCAGCAGACGCCACCATCCTCCTGTCCGGTGGGCCAGCAGCAAACGCCACCATCCTCCTCTCCGGTGGGCCAGCAGCAGACGCCACCATCCTCCTCTCCGGTGGGCCAGCAGCAGACGCCACCATCCTCCTCTCCGGTGGGCCAGCAGCAGACGCCACCATCCTCCTCTCCGGTGGGCCAGCAGCAGACGCCACCATCCTCCTCTCCGGTGGGCCAGCAGCAGACGGCGCCACCATCCTCCTCTCCGGTGGGCCAGCAGCAGACGCCGCCACCATCCTCCTCTCCGGTGGGCCAGCAGCAGACGGCGCCACCATCCTCCTCTCCGGTGGGCCAGCAGCAGACGCCGCCGCTATCCTCCTCTCCGGTGGGCCAGCAGCAGAGGGCGCCGCCATCCTCTTCTCCGGTGGGCCAGCAGCAGAGGGCGCCGCCATCTTCTTCTCCGGTGGGCCAGCAGCAGAGGGCGCCGCCATCCTCTTCTCCGGTGGGCCAGCAGCAGAGGGCGCCGCCATCCTCTTCTCCGGTGGGCCAGCAGCAGAGGGCGCCGCCATCCTCTTCTCCGGTGGGCCAGCAGCAGAGGGCGCCACCATCCTCTTCTCCGGTGGGCCAGCAGCAGAGGGCGCCACCATCCTCCTCTCCGGTGTGCCAGCAGCAGAGGGCGCCACCATCCTCCTCTCCGGTGTGCCAGCAGCAGAGGGCGCCACCATCCTCTCCGGTGAGCCAACAGACGCCGCCACCGCCATCCTCCCCGGTGGGCCAGCAGAGGGCGCCACCGCCATCCTCCCCGGTGGGCCAGCAGAGGGCGCCACCGCCATCCTCCCCGGTGGGCCAGCAGAGGGCGCCACCGCCATCTTCTCCGGTGGGCCAGCAGAGGGCGCCACCGCCATCTTCTCCGGTGGGCCAGCAGAGGGCGCCACCATCGTCTCCGGTGGGTTCTCCCACACCAGCGGACGAGCCGCCTCGCCAATTGCGGCGGCGTTCAACTCGCCGTCGCCACCTAACTCTTCCCCGCTGGTTGCGGGGACACTTAGCCTGGCGGCCCACCTCCTTGTCCTCCCTCCACCCTCCCGTGACTTTGGACTTTTTTGGGGCGGGGGGTATTCTAGAACGTCTGGTATCCGTTATAGGAAGGGGGGCTACTGTCAGGCTTGTCCCTGACAGTTTGACTGTGTTTTAGTTTTTTCTCTGCGTTTGTCTGTTTTCTGTCCAGCACTTTTATTTTGTCTTTATGTCCTACTTGTCTCCCTGAGTGCTGTGTCCCCTCAGCTGTGGCTGATTGGCACCTGGCCACACCTGGTGTCAATCAGCCAGCTGCTATTTATACCTGCCCTACCCTCCAGTCACTGCTGGATCATTGTCGTTCCTACCTGTCGTGTCAATGTTCTTAATACTTGTCGTTGTAGCTCTGTCTACTTTTGTTTCACTCTGCTCATGTCCTAGTTCCTTCGTGTCACAGTAAGTGTTTTTGGTTTCTTGTCCACAGTTAGCCTCTGTGCTATTTTAGTTCATAGCCAAGTTTGTTCTCCGCCTTGTGCGCGCCTTTTGTTACCCTTTCGTTTGTTGTTTTGCCTTAGTGTTTAATTAAATCATGTTTTCTTGCACAACGCCTTCCGCCTTCTCTGCATCTTGGGGTTCGTCACCTACAAACTCTGACAGGGAGGGTTGGCAAGTATGCTTATATATGTTTTTTTCCTTCTTTATTATGCATTTTCGGCCGGTGCGACTTATACTCCGGAGCGACTTATACTCCGGAGCGACTTATACTCAGAAAAATACGGTAGGCATAATAATGTGTTAATTCCACGACTGTATATATCGGTATCGGTTGATATCGGAATCGGTAATTAAGAGTTGGACAATATCGGAACATCGGATATCGGCAAAAAAGCCATCATCGGACATCTATACATCTAGTTTCAATACGAACCCACGCTTTTGCACGCCACATTTTAGTTTCCAGCGTCAGGTCGGTGGCAACCCCCCGACCCCACCTCCCCAGATGATCCCAAACTTGTGCTTCAGTTCAGGAGAGGAGGGGAAAGGCGGCGGCTGGCTTTGATCGTCCGACTGTTACTAAGAAGCTTTCTCGGGGGCATTAAGGGGGGGACGTAAAATGTTTCAAATGGACAGATCAAGAGCGAGCGGACAATCGTCGGTTAAAAGAAGGAATACTCCTTTATGTATATCCAGTTAGTGCATGTGAGGTGATCTCAGAGCCGATTAGCCACAGAAGTTAAACCTTCGCCCGGGTTAAGGGCTAAAAACAACTGCAGAGTTCAATCATTTCTCCCTGTTGAAAAACACTATCATCACTTCCATTTGTAATTGCCGGGAAATATTCCCCCTTTGTTAATAAGGAGGCCTCGCCCTCGTTAATGAAACAGGCGGTGTCCGCTAACGATAATCGTTATTTGTTCCAACGCTACACCCGGGTTTATCTCGTTGGCACCCACCCCCGCCCACCTTCCAGGCCACGCCGCGGACCCCGCTCGCTTTTCTAATTAAGCGCGTTGATGCCGCGACGGACGCTCACCTGCAATTATGCCGTTTTAATGAGCAGCCGCCGACGGAACGAGGGCACGGCGAGGTCAGCCAGAGGCAGCAAAGCATTGGTGTTTTAATAGACACTTAAATGCTGTTAATTTAGCGCCCGCTTTTAATGGGAGGGGAAGCAGGCTTGCAGAACACGTCGGGGCTTTGGAGCTGGGAGGGAGAAATAAGAGCTTTAACAATTTAGGGACTCTTTCTTTTTTGATGGCACTTTTTTCTTTTCGTTTTTTCAGCAAAACTCAATCGCCGAAATTCAAAGCACACGTTGGATGGCTCCCCTCACCTCCCAAGGGGTGAACAAGGGGATGGGTCAAATGCAGAGGACAAATTTCACCACACCTAGTGTGTGTGTGACAATCATACCATACCATACCATACCAACTTTATTTATAAAGCCCTTTTAAAAACAAGCACAGTTGAAAAACAAAGGGCTGTACACCACAAAGAAATAGAGGCAAAGGACAGACTAAAAAATAACATTTAAAACAGAAATAAAAATACACAATTAAAAAGCAAATATAAATTACCCTAAGAACAGTTTGTTAGATAAAAACAGTTTAAAAGTTAAAGACAGTTCAAAAAGTTAAAAGCTAAAAACAGTTCAAAGTCTCATGCTGGGTTAAAAGCCAGTGAATAAAAATGGGTTTTAAGAAGGGTCTTGAAAATAGCCAAAGAAGGGGCCTGTCTCACATGGAGAGGGAGATCGTTCCAGAGTTTGGGACCCGCAACAGAGAAAGCTCTGTCCCCTCTGAGCTTGCGCTTTGTTTTGGGTACCTCCAGGATCAGCTGATCAGCTGATCATTGGTACTTTAACTTTACTTTACTTCTTATTCTCGAGCCGTCCGGGTACCTATGAGATGTGTTAAGAAGCCAAGTCCGCCGACATCTGAACGGACAAGCTGCTTGCCCAAGCAGTACCGTTATAATGTGTTTATGAGCGAGGGCGAACAGGTAGTGCCAAATCTATCAGATCGATAAACGTGTGGCTCGCCACCCGTGTTATATTGTCAGCACATGCGCACAAAGTGTTGCTACAAGCCATTATATCTCCGACAGTGACTCCTTCGCGATGGCCGCGTGATAACAGTCATTATGGTAGCCGTGGGAGTTTTAATAGCGGTGCGAGGAGCGGGGGGGGTAAAAAAAACAAGCACTTGTACAAACCAGGTGTGAAACGACGCAAGTACATTGTGTGAGATTCACGATGAAATGCAAAATATTGTAATTTTGAACGTTGAATGCATCGGTCTTGTTTGCTGCAGGGCTGCAAACATGCAGTTGTTTAACTTTAGTTTATTTTTTGTCTCATAATCAATCAATCAATCAATCAAAGTTTACTTGTAAAGCCCTAAATCCCGAGTGTCTCAAAGGGCTGCACAAGCCACAACGACATCCTCGGGTCAAAACCCACGTCAGGGTAAGAAAAAAACACCACCCAATGGGATGACAATGAGAAACCGGGCGACAGGTGCAATGGACGTCGAGTGGATCTAGTATAATAGTGTGAGAGTCCAGTCCATAGTGGATCTAACAAAATAGTGTGAGAGTCCAGTCCATAGTGGATCTAACAAAATAGTGTGAGAGTTCAGTCCATAGTGGATCTAACAAAATAGTGTGAGAGTCCAGTCCATAGTGGATCTAACAAAATAGTGTGAGAGTCCAGTCCATAGTGGATCTAACAAAATAGTGTGAGAGTCCAGTCCATAGTGGATCTAACATAATAGTGTGAGAGTCCAGTCCATAGTGGATCTAACAAAATAGTGTGAGAGTTCAGTCCATAGTGGATCTAACAAAATAGTGTGAGAGTCCAGTCCATAGTGGATCTAACAAAATAGTGTGAGAGTTCAGTCCATAGTGGATCTAACAAAATAGTGTGAGAGTCCAGTCCATAGTGGATCTAACAAAATAGTGTGAGAGTCCAGTCCATAGTGGATCTAACAAAATAGTGTGAGAGTCCAGTCCATAGTGGATCTAACAAAATAGTGTGAGAGTTCAGTCCATAGTGGATCTAACAAAATAGTGTGAGAGTCCAGTCCATAGTGGATCTAACAAAATAGTGTGAGAGTCCAGTCCATAGTGGATCTAACAAAATAGTGTGAGAGTTCAGTCCATAGTGGATCTAACAAAATAGTGTGAGAGTCCAGTCCATAGTGGATCTAACAAAATAGTGTGAGAGTCCAGTCCATGGTGGATCTAACAAAATAGTGTGAGAGTCCAGTCCATAGTGGATCTAACAAAATAGTGTGAGAGTCCAGTCCATAGTGGATCTAACAAAATAGTGTGAGAGTCCAGTCCATAGTGGATCTAACAAAATATTGTGAGAATCCAGTCCATAGTGGATCTAACAAAATAGTGTGAGAGTTCAGTCCATAGTGGATCTAACATAATAGTGTGAGAGTCCAGTCCATAGTGGATCTAACAAAATAGTGTGAGAGTCCAGTCCATAGTGGATCTAACAAAATAGTGTGAGAGTTCAGTCCATAGTGGATCTAACATAATAGTGTGAGAGTCCAGTCCATAGTGGATCTAACAAAATAGTGTGAGAATCCAGTCCATAGTGGAGCTAACAAAATAGTGTGAGAGTTCAGTCCATAGTGGATCTAACATAATAGTGTGAGAGTCCAGTCCATAGTGGATCTAACAAAATAGTGTGAGAGTCCAGTCCATAGTGGATCTAACAAAATAGTGTGAGAGTTCAGTCCATAGTGGATCTAACATAATAGTGTGAGAGTCCAGTCCATAGTGGATCTAACAAAATAGTGTGAGAGTCCAGTCCATAGTGGATCTAACAAAATAGTGTGAGAGTTCAGTCCATAGTGGATCTAACAAAATAGTGTGAGAGTCCAGTCCATAGTGGATCTAACAAAATAGTGTGAGAGTCCAGTCCATAGTGGATCTAACAAAATAGTGTGAGAGTTCAGTCCATAGTGGATCTAACAAAATAGTGTGAGAGTCCAGTCCATAGTGGATCTAACAAAATAGTGTGAGAGTTCAGTCCATAGTGGATCTAACAAAATAGTGTGAGAGTCCAGTCCATAGTGGATCTAACAAAATAGTGTGAGAGTTCAGTCCATAGTGGATCTAACAAAATAGTGTGAGAGTCCAGTCCATAGTGGATCTAACAAAATAGTGTGAGAGTCCAGTCCATAGTGGATCTAACAAAATAGTGTGAGAGTCCAGTCCATAGTGGATCTAACAAAATAGTGTGAGAGTCCAGTCCATAGTGGATCTAACAAAATAGTGTGAGAGTCCAGTCCATAGTGGATCTAACAAAATAGTGTGAGAGTCCAGTCCATAGTGGATCTAACAAAATAGTGTGAGAGTTCAGTCCATAGTGGATCTAACAAAATAGTGTGAGAGTCCAGTCCATAGTGGATCTAACAAAATAGTGTGAGAGTTCAGTCCATAGTGGATCTAACAAAATAGTGTGAGAGTCCAGTCCATAGTGGATCTAACAAAATAGTGTGAGAGTCCAGTCCATAGTGGATCTAACAAAATAGTGTGAGAGTTCAGTCCATAGTGGATCTAACAAAATAGTGTGAGAGTCCAGTCCATAGTGGATCTAACAAAATAGTGTGAGAGTTCAGTCCATAGTGGATCTAACAAAATAGTGTGAGAGTCCAGTCCATAGTGGATCTAACAAAATAGTGTGAGAGTTCAGTCCATAGTGGATCTAACAAAATAGTGTGAGAGTCCAGTCCATAGTGGATCTAACAAAATAGTGTGAGAGTCCAGTCCATAGTGGATCTAACAAAATAGTGTGAGAGTTCAGTCCATAGTGGATCTAACAAAATAGTGTGAGAGTCCAGTCCATAGTGGATCTAACAAAATAGTGTGAGAGTCCAGTCCATAGTGGATCTAACAAAATATTGTGAGAGTCCAGTCCATAGTGGGGCCAGCAGGGGATCATAATCCTTGATTCTTAAGAATTCTGTCCCTGTGGAGTTGATTGATGATTAACTGGGTCTTTAAAGCAAATTGGAGTGCACTACTTGGCTACAACCAGCAGAGGTGCTGTTGAGTCATTCTCACCTGGTTGGCCGTCTAAAGAAGACAACATCAGTAAAACAGGAGTTCAGGACAGGAGAGAAACTAATTATTTCGAATAGAACCCGTTTAAGTTGACGTCCTTCGGATTGGCTAACTCGCGTCTACATATCGTATTTTCCGGACCATAGGGCGCACCAGATTATTAAACGGGGTCATATTATTATTTATTTTTTTCTAAATGTAAAACACTTCCTTGTGGTCTAAATAACATGTAATGGTGGTTCTTTGGTCAAAATGTTGCATAGATTATGTTTTACAGACCATCTTCGAGCTGTTTTCTGACAGTCGCTTCAGGATGTGCCGTTTTGTGGGTGGTCTTATTTACTTTTGGCAGCGTCTTCTCCCCGTCATCTGTTGTAGCGGTGTCGTGTGCAAGTACGGGAGTGGAAGAAGTGTCAAAAGATGAAGCTAACTGTTTTGATGACATTCAGACTTCACTTCAATCAATAACGGAAGAACATCTCCTCATCCGTGGCTCACTAGTGCAATAACAACGCCGGAAATGTGTCCCGTAAAAAAACAACTGACCGTAACTCTCTAATAACCAAAGTTCCTTGGGTGAATAATGTAAACTCACTACACCGGTATGTTTTAGCGCTTTCATGGCTAGTTCACTGACAGATACAAGTAAGAACTTTACACTACTTTATATTAGAAATGGCAACAGCGGAGGATGAATGTCCCATAACAAGAAGATAGAGAAAAAGAAGAAGCTTATCGACTGTGGTATCGGCACAGACTACAAGGGCGGACGCGCGCAAATTTTCAGGATTTATGCAGATCCCAAATACAGATCAGCAGGTACCAGAAGGTAAGAAAAGTTGCTTTTGCATAATATTGCGATACAAAACCTTATACACACACAACAATAATACTCGCATGTTGAAGCAAAGTGCAATCCATCAAGCGGTGCGGCTTCATAGCTTACCAAAGTCATACTAAAACATTTTGATAGTTTTTTTGTGTGCCGTGTGTAATGTTCTATATTTTCAATGGAAAAACATGCGCCTGGGGATAGGTTGATTGGGGATAGGTTGATTGGCAACACTAAATTGGTCCTAGTGTATGGATGTGAGTGTGAATGTTGTCTGTCTATCTGCGTTGGCCCTGCGATGAGGTGGCGACTTGTCCAGGGTGTACCCCGCCTTCCGCCCGAATGCAGCTGAGATAGGCTCGAGCACCCCCCGCGACCTGAAAAAGGGACAAGTGGTAGAAAATGGATGGATGGATGGACATATAACATTTTGGTGTTGTTTACTTGAGTCATATTGCAGTCTACACATATCTCTTATGTTTGACTGCCATCTACTGGTCACACTTATCATTTCACCACGTACCAAACAAAATGGCTTCGAGATCGGTGCGCACAACTAAAATGATCCCGTAAATTAGGCGCACCGGGTTATAGGGCGCACTGTCGAGTTTTCAGAAAATGGATTATAAGTGCGCCTTATAGTCCGAAAAATACGGTAACAAACAAAACAGAATCTAGCCATTCCTTCCGCGTTCACATACATAGGGAGAATGTTGTATTTACTGGTAGATTATTAGATATTTTATTCTGTTAAACTGGTAATTTCGTTGTCTACAATTATGAAAACGCCTTTGGAGATGCACAAATCTTTCTTCAATCAATCAATCAATCTTTATTTATATAGCCCTAAATCACAAGTGTCTCAAAGGGCTGCACAAGCCACAACGACATCCTCGGTACAAAGCCCACATACGGGCAAGGAAAAACTCACCCCAATGGGACGTCGATGTGAATGACTATGAGAAACCTTGGAGAGGACCGCATATGTGGGTAACCCCCCCCCTCTAGGGGAGACCGAAAGCAATGGATGTCGAGTGGGTCTGACATAATATTGTGAGAGTCCAGTCCATAGTGGATCCAACATAATAGTAAGAGTCCAGTCCATAGTGGGGCCAGCAGGACACCATCCCGAGCGGAGACGGGTCAGCAGCGCAGAGATGTTCCCAGCCGATGCACAAGCGAGCGGTCCACCCCGGGTCCCGACTCTGGACAGCCAGCACTTCATCCATGGCCACCGGACCTGTGCCCCCCCCCCCCCCCCCCCCCCCCCCCCCCCCTCAAGGAAAAGGGGAGCAGAGGAGAAAAGAAAAGAAACGGCAGATCAACTGGTCTAACAGGGGGGCTATTTAAAGGCTAGAGTATACAAATGAGTTTTAAGATGGGACTTAAATGCTTCTACTGAGGTAGCATCTCTAATTGTTACCGGGAGGGCATTCCATAGTACTGGAGCCCGAATAGAAAACGCTTCCAATGGCGAACAATCTAAAAAAGGGGTGCCGGTACTTTTTAGAGGTGGTATAGTACCGAATATGATTCATTAGTATCGCGGTGCTATACTAATACCGCACAACCCTAATATGACGCCCGAAGACTCTTTATATTGTGAAACTGAAAGACATACAAACAACTTGTTCTTATATATATATATAAAATGTGTGGTCAATGTTTACATGAAATCAAAATATGTAGCAAAATAAGCAGTTATAATGCATACAGACTAGACTAGAATGTCAACTTTTAGCATTACCTTCTATATTCTAAGAAACATACAGAGTCAATGAACCTGCACAAATGCAATATGTATGGATACACTTACAAACAAAGCTTCTTCAAGGCTCAACAACGATGATGCAAAGCTTCAGAGGGAAATGTTTGTAGAGCACATTGTCTGACATAGAATGGAAAAACACGATTGCTGCTCTGACCTTCGACCTTTATCAGGTGACATTGACAGCCCGTAGAAAATGGGTGTCGTTTCTAACTGAAATGATTTCATTAAGCCACCACCGAGGGGCACTGTGTAACATTACATAGAGTTTGAGCAGAAAATTCTGTTCTGTTCTTGGACGTTCAGTCGTTCAAATAGAGAGATAGGAAAGAGCTTTCATAGAGTCCTGTAATAAGTGATTCATAAAGGCAATAAAGTCAGGGAACAATGAAAGTGTGTTGAAGGAAATGGCTCTTAAAAAAATAATTTTCATCATCTTGTGGAATACAATCGGACCATACTTGTGTCTGCAGTGATCAGTTTGTAAAATGATTTGATTTGTTTGAGATACATTCTGTGATGCAATTGAGTTTATTATCTACTATATTAGTGGTGTTTGACCTAAACGTAAGAAAAGGACAAAATATTTGCATTATTTTGTGTTATTTTGGTTGCTATGCCTTAATATAACTACGAAGACATGGTTGTGCAAATAAACTAACGTCATGTTAAGTCCGAGTAACAAATATCGTAATCATTGGTCCAATCTTAATATTGCTAGCAAACATTGCTGAACAACAGGGATATTTATATATAGGACCAGGAATTTTATGGGTTGGTCGACATTAACAGTTTGAATTGTAATTGTGCAATAATGTTTCCCATAGTTGAACATCGGGAATTTAGACCATCCCAGTGCGCTGAAACGGGAAATAGATGCTTGTTTGTTGTCATCATTGTGTTTTTTTTTTGTTGCAACCAGTTGAACTGCATGGCAGCAGCATTGAGGTCTGCAATCAAAGAAACTTTCCCGTGTGACACATTTAACGCAGAAGCAGCAGCCGCTTTTGAACGGGTAGATATTGTTTTGTTGTTGAAATGTGCCAGAGTGGCTCCCCACTGAGCAGTACGCTTGGACTTTAATGTATTGCGCGATGATGTGCTTGTTATCCATAATGGGCCTGAATTCAGGAGGGCCGGGGCTGAAAGGGACCTACGTCTCCTCCGATATTCCCATTAAAAAAATAAAAATTCTCCTTTTCCTGTTTAAGTGCCTGAAATTGTGCCAAACCAGACACTGGTAGTGTCAGATATGGTAGATATGTGGAGAATACTGTGTCCCTGTATGAACAGTTACAATACCATGTAATACAACTGATGGCATTACATGAAGTGGTAAATTATACTGTGTAACTATATTGGACGAAAAATAGAGAATAATTTTTTCACCTTAAAAGCTTCTTCTAAAGGCTTCTAAATATCCTAACTAGAGACCCGTAAGGGGCCTACTTTGGGTAGCTTAAAGGGGAACATTATCACCAGACCTATGTAAGCGTCAATATATACCGTATTTTCCGCACTATAAGGCGCACCGGATTATTAGCCGCACCTTCAATGAATGGCATATTTCATAACTTTGTCCACCAATAAGCCGCCCCGGACTATAAGCCGCGCCTACGCTGCGCTAAAGGGAATGTCAAAAAAACAGTCAGATAGGTCAGTCAAACTTTAATAATATATTAAAAACCAGCGTTCTAACAACTCTGTTCACTCCCAAAATGTACGCAAATGTGCAATCACAAACATAGTAAAATTCAAAATAGTGCAGAGCAATAGCAACATAATGTTGCTCGAACGTTAATGTCACAACACACAAAATAAACATAGCGCTCACTTTCTGAAGTTATTCTTCATTCGTAAATCCTTCGTCTTCGGTGTCCGAAGTGAAAAGTTGGGCAAATTTACGATCCACTGGCAGATGTTGGCGTCGTCTGGCGCTGCCTCCTCGTCTTAGTGAAGGTGTGTTCGCCTTCTGTCATCCATTGTTCCCACGCAGTTAGCAGTCTAGCTTCGAATGCCCTGTTGACACCAATATCTAGCGGCTGGAGGTCTTTTGTCAATCCACCCGGAATGACGGCGAGTATTGAATTAAGCGCGTAAGCGTGTCTCTCAATGTGCTGTTATGAGCTAGCAAATATAACAACTACACTACCCAGCATGCAACGATAGTTACGAGCATGCGCGGTAGCCCTGAGAAGCGTTGTATGCTGGCAGTTAGCACGCTGTGAGTAAACGTTGAGAACTCAGTTAACACGCCTCGTCTGCATTATTTATAATTAGACAGACAACACACTTAATAGGAGCCATTTTGGGGTCTTTACATAAACACACAAATGGAAATGAAACGTCACATATCCCAGCATGCACCGCGCGCTTCTTCTACGGGGAAAAAAGATGGCGGCTGTTTACCGTAGTTGCGAGACCTAAACTTTATGAAAATGAATCTTAATATTTATCCATATATAAAGCGCACCGGGTTATAAGGCGCACTGTCAGCTTTTGAGAAAATTTGTGGTTTTTAGGTGCGCCTTATAGTGCGGAAAATACGGTATATTTTTTTAACTGATTTCCGAACTCTAAATGGGTGAATTTTGGGGAATTAAACGCCTTTCTAATATTCGCTCTCGGAGCGATAACGTCACAACGTGACGTCGCATCGGGAAGCAATCCGCCATTTTCTCAAACACCGAGTCAAATCAGCTCTGTTATTTTCCGTTTTTTCGACTGTTTTCCGTACCTTGGAGACATCATGCCTCGTCGGTGTGTTGTCGGAGGGTGTAACAACACGAACAGGGACGGATTCAAGTTGCACCAGTGGCCCAAAGATGCGAAAGTGGCAAGAAATTGGACGTTTGTTCCGCACACTTTACCGACGAAAGCTATGCTACGACAGAGATGGCAAGAATGTGTGGATATCCTGCGACACTCAAAGCAGATGCATTTCCAACGATAAAGTCAAAGAAATCTGCCGCCAGACCCCCATTGAATCTGCCGGAGTGTGTGTCCCCTTTATTTAGAAAAGTGCCTAAAAGTATTGAAATCCATTTTGGTACCGGTACCAAAATATTGGTATCGGGACAACACTAATTTACACGCAAATAAACGAATGCAGTTACAAGATATTATTAGTGTTTGTCAATGCCAATGGTTTTAATTTACCAGCGATAATTTGCTTCCTCGGGCCTCGAATGACGAGACGTGTTTGCCGCTCCGACCCTTTTTTAATATAGCGTACAATTTCCCTGAGCGGGGGGGCGAGTGGGCATGGGAGGATGGGTGTTTGTCAAGCGGTGCAATGGAAGTGAAAACATAGACGGGCAACAAAAACGGAGGATGAAAATAGAACATTTGAAGGCGGCTGACTCTGGTGACATTAGCCGGGATGTAATGATTAGGTAGGAGCGTCCGTCGTCATTGAGCTTTTCAGGAGTGAATGGAGGCGCGCCCGTCATTACACGCTCTCCGTAGCTGTCCACTTCCTGCTGGGAAGAGGTCCCCTCTGCTTTCACATTAAGCAGAGTAGTTCACAAAATAACAGCATAGCAAGAGTTTGTCCCCCCCCCCCCCCCCCCCCCTCGCTCCTCCCGGCCCCCTACCACCCTCACTTCTCTTTTGACATGGAGCGCCTCTGCAAAAAGGATACGCCTCCATTTCAACTTAAAAGCAGGCATGTGATGCTCGCTGCTAATAAGGGAAGTCATAATAGCGGCACTAAAAGAGCAGCGGCGGAGGGAAAAAACAAAAAGGGTGTCATCATACATGAAAAATGCACAATTGTTGGGCGGTATGGCTCGGTTGGTAGAGTGGCCGTGCCAGCAACTTAAGGGTTCCAGGTAGGGATGATGTTTGATAAGAAATTATCGAGTTCGAGCCTATCATCGAATCCTCTTATCGAACCGATTCCTTATCGATTCTCTTATCGTGTCCAGATAGGTTGTTGTATATGGAAAAAAAACACTTATTATATAAGAAAAACATAAAATCTAATAAATAAATAAATATTGACTGTTACCCCCCCAAAAAAATTAAATAAAAATAAATAAATATTGACTGTTGTTACCCAAAGTATATTAAGTGGGATTTTTCAGAAAAACAAATATATACAGTAACACAAAAACAACCTGTCTCTGTGATTGCTATAGGTGTATAAATAATAATATAGTGTTAAATAAAATCAGTCCCTTGGGCACAAAACTGAAAATAATACAGCTCTCCAAAAAGTCCACTTCTGCTGCTATTTGACATAACTGTTTGTTACGATGCTTTGACATTTTTGCACTTTATTTCTTTACTGAAAGAAAATTCTATGAAGAGAAAAGTTGTTTGCAAATGTGGTTACACTGCTACAAAATGAAAAGTTAAAGCTAAAATAAGAAATACACTTTATTGAGTTAACATGATTTCTTTATAGGGGGAAAGATGCGATGTTATGAGCTTAGGGAATATAACAACTACACTACCCAGCATGCAACGGGAGTGACGAGCATGCGCGGTAGCCCCGAAAAGTGTTGTTGCATGTCGCCACGCCGGCAGCTAAGAATGAGGTTATGAGAACGCGGTGAAAGTAAACGTCAAGAACTCAGCCAATACGCCTCGTCTGCATTATTTATAATTAGACAGACAACACATATACAGTGTGGTTTTGTTTTGTTTACAAGGAAAGAAAAACAAAAGTTAAAAAAGGGAGATATGTTGTATATATATGTATGTGCTGCGGTTGCTTAAAGAAGGTTGCGACAGCTGCCGTAAAGGAGGTGCGTTGCTAGCCTGGTTGCTATGTTTCCGGTTGGTCGTAAAAGTGTTTGTCATGTGTTTGTACCCTGCTCAAATCTCTTAGTTGTCAAGACTCGGACTATGGCGTGGTTTGTTCTCCCGTGGTGCAAATGAACATTTGGACCAGACATGGCGTGAAGGTGAAGACATTATTTATTTTACACTAACAAAGGAACAAAAAGCGCGCTCAAGGCGGAAGTACAAACTTGACTAACGAAACAAAAAGACTTGCACGTGGGCAAAAAACTATATACATGAACAAAAGTCGCTAACTGTGGCATGAATAGAAAAAACGTACTTGACATGGCATGAAGTGCGCAGAGGTAAACAGAATGAGAAGCAGAAAGTCAGGGGTATGATGTCGCCAGGGAGACTTCCTGGCAACAATGGGTTTAAATAATAGTGACATGATTAAAGACAGGTGCGTGAGTCGTGAGGGCAGGTGAAAACTAGTGGGTTGTTATGGTGACAAACAAGAGTGCACAATGAGTCCAAACGTGGAACAGGTGAAACTAATGGGTAACCATGGAAACAAGACAAGGGAGTGAAAAGCCAGAAACAAAAGAATCCAATAACTAAAAACAAAACATGATTACACAGACATGACAGAGCCCCTCCCTTAAGGACAGATACCAGATGTCCATAAAAAAAATCAAAAAAACAATGATCACTAGTCATGAGAGGGCGGGTGGGGGACATGGCAGTGGGTCGCCAGACCACGTGTCCCCGTATCCACCGGGGCAGAGTTAGGTGGCGGCGGCGAGTGGAACGCCGCTGCAGCAGGCGAGGCGGGCGCCCAGGGAATGGCCACATTCGTGGCCGACTGGGAGGTGGGCGCACTTGGCGTGGCGGGCGACCAGGTAGCGGCCATATCCGTGGCCGACTGGGAGGCAGGCGCGTCGTCATCGTGGCAGGCGTGGAAGCAGCAGATGATGCAGGCAGCGAAGCTCGGCGTGGCGCGTCAGGCGGCGAAGCTCGGCGTGGCGCGTCAGGCGGCGAAGCTCGGCGTGGCGCGTCTTGGTCTTAACCTAGGCGTGGGTCTTGGTCTTGGCCTAGGCGTGGGTCTTGGTCTTGGTCTTGGCATGGCGGGTCTTGGTCTTGGTCTTGGTCTTGGCATGGCGGGTCTTGGTCTTGGTCTTGGTCTTGGCATGGCGGGTCTTGGTCTTGGTCTTGGCATGGCGGGTCTTGGTCTTGGTCTTGGCGGGTCTTGGTCTTGGTCTTGGCATGGCGGGTCTTGGTCTTGGCATGGCGGGTCTTGGTCTTGGTCTTGGCATGGCGGGTCTTGGTCTTGGTCTTGGCATGGCGAGTCTTGGTCTTGGCATGGCGAGTCTTGGTCTTGGTCTTGGCATGGCGAGTCTTGGTCTTGGTCTTGGCATGGCGAGTCTTGGTCTTGGCATGGCGAGTCTTGGTCTTGGTCTTGGCATGGCGAGTCTTGGCGTCGTTGAGCTGCGACTGGCGGCACTTGGCGTCGTTGAGCTGCGACTGGCGGCACTTGGCGTCGTGGAGCTGCGACTGGCGGCACTTGGCGTCGTGGTGCTGCGACTGGCGGCACTTGGCGTCGTGGAGCTGCGACTGGCGGCACTTGGCGTCGTGGAGCTGCGACTGGCGGCACTTGGCGTCGTGGAGCTGCGACTGGCGGCACTTGGCGTCGTGGAGCTGCGACTGGCGGCACTTGGCGTCGTGGAGCTGCGCCTGGCGGCACTTGGCGTCGTGGAGCTGCGACTGGCGGCACTTGGCGTCGTGGAGCTGGTACCGGAGCTTGGCGTGGTGGCTCTTGGCGTGGTGGGTCTTGGTGTGGTGGAGTTGGTGCTAGCCTTGGTGCGGCGACAGGTGCTAGCCGTGGAGCAGCTACAGGTGCTAGCCGTGGAGCAGCTACAGGTGCTAGCTTTGGTGCAGGTGGAGGTGGCCTCGCTGGGGGTTGCGGCTTGGCATGGCGAAGCTGAGTCACCCCACCTGTACAGTTCCCAGCCCTAGCCCCCCCCTCAAGGAGCGGATGCCAGACGCGCTCCTCGCGGTCGGGAACCGTTTTTAGGGGTGGGTGGAGGGAGGTCAGGAGGGGGGCAGAATCCTCCCCACTAAATTGTCCAAAAAATATTTCTTTTTCTCCCACCTGGGGTTGTGTGGGCGGAAAAAAAGAAACATTTTGTGACGGGGATGGGGCTTGAGTCTTGGGGGGCAAGGACAGTCCCAGTGAGCGGGTCTGTGAAAAAATTTTCTGGAAGTGTCTGAGTCTGGCAAAAAAGTCCTTTGGTGGTGGCTGATAGACAAAGTTAACAGAATTTAAAAAAAAATCTTGGTCTCTGACGTCATCACCAGTGGGTGGGGTGACGTCATGACAAGGCGGCGGCGTGATGTCATCTGCGGGAAAACTTATTTGCTGGCGACATCTGTCAAGACTCGGACTATGGCGTGGTTTGTTCTCCTGTGGTGCAAATTAACATTTGGACCAGACATGGCGTGAAGGTGAAGACATTATTTATTTTACACTAACAAAGGAACAAAAAGCGCGCTCAAGGCGGAAGTACAAACTTGACTAACGAAACAAAAAGACTTGCACGTGGACAAAAAACTATATACATGAACAAAAGTCGCTAAGTGTGGCATGAATAGAAAAAACTTACTTGACATGGCATGAAGTGCGCAGAGGTAAACAGAATGAGAAGCAGAAAGTCAGGGGTATGATGTCGCCAGGGAGACTTCCTGGCAACAATGGGTTTAAATAATAGTGACATGATTAAAGACAGGTGCGTGAGTCGTGAGGGCAGGTGAAAACTAATGGGTTGCTATAGTGACAAACAAGAGTGCACAATGAGTCCAAACGTGGAACAGGTGAAACTAATGGGTAACCATGGAAACAAGACAAGGGAGTGAAAAGCCAGAAACTAAAGAATCCAATGACTAAAAACAAAACATGATTACACAGACATGACATTAGTAAAGTTATTCATTGAATTATACCTTTTGTTTTGAACTTTGTTACACCTTGGAGCGCTTTTTCCGGTCCATTTTTTTCTTATCTGCGCCTAATGACTGAGCTACGTGACGTCATTTCTTGTGATGTCTCACGGGGCATTTCTGGATTCGTTCCTAGGGATTCGAATAAAGAACCAACTCTTTTTCTTTACTATAGTGGTTTCGATAACGGGTACCGGTTCTCAAAAAGGGATTAGAGTCCGAGGACTCGGTTCTTTTCTTATCGAACAACCGGGAAAATTGGTTTCGAGTATCATCCCTAGTTCCAGGTTCAATCCCCGCATCCGCCATCCTAGTCACTGCCGTTGTATCCTTGGGCAACACACTTTACCAATTTGCTCCCAGTGCCACCCACACTGGTTTAAATGTAACTTAGATATTGAGTTTCACTATGTCAGTGTTTTTCAACCACTGTACTAGTGTGCCGTGAGATACAGTCTGGTGTGCCGTGGGAGATTATCTAATTTAACCTATTTGGGTTCAAAATATTTTTTGCAAATCAGTAATTATAGTCTGCAAATTATGTGTTGTAGTTGAGTGTCGGTGCTGTCTAGAACTCGGCAGAGTAACCGTGTAATACTCTTCCATATCAGTAGGTGGCAGCCGGTAGCTAATTGCTTTGTAGATGTCGGAAACAGCGGGAGGCAAAACAGAGAACTTTCGAATGTCCGGCCGTGTCAGCTGTGGTTCTACTTAGTGAAAAACGTTGTCCATTTGTCGAAAGAGAGTCAACGAGAATGCGAGCTCCCGTGGATGTGATAAAAAAAGGTAGCGTGTACTTCATATTACCTGGCCGTCGAGGAAAACGGCGAATGCATTTGGACTGGCAAAGCAGACTGTATCAGTTATTGTCCGCCATGTATGTCGCGGACTCAACGTCTAGGTCCAGAGTATATAAAGTCACCAAAAAGGACTGGACAATGAAGGTGAAGGCAAAAGAGTGAGGAGTGTCCTGACCAGATATCTAGATCCCTAGATTGATTGTTGTAAAATGTTCTTTGTCACATTGTGTACTTTTATGTGTTCAATAAAGATTTGATTAATTTATGATGTCTCAGGTGTGATTCACTACAATAGGGCTCCACAGCACACTGGATTCCAGTTAATTGGAATACCACAACACTGGATATTGTTCAGATAAGTTACATTTAAGAACTTGCACACAAAGCAACACTGGAGGTGACTATGGCGTGCGCATTTTCCGCGCATGCGTACTAGGTCGCGTTGCGCCGGCGGACGGAGGAGTGAAGGTGGTCTTAAACGGTGGCATTGTTGTGTGTGGACACGGATATGGTTAGGTGTGATTTACCCTGAATAACCGGCTTAGTGTAAACGGGGTCTTAGGGGCAATGAGGGTGTCAAAGAACAATGCGTTCGAAGCAGAGGACCTAACACTGCAGGTTTTGTGTTTCGTTTGTTCGAGGGGAGGAGCCACAGCCACGCGTTACTACAGCTATATGCGCTTTACTGGGTACCTCTTGCTTGTCTCCTGGGCATGACGTTAAAGTGCATCCGGCAGTGGAGGCTCCTCTATGGGGTCTTGGGGCACTAGGAGGTTAAAGGGGAACATTATCACCAGACCTATGTAAGCGTCAATATAGCGTGGTTGGGGCGGGGGGCGTGGTTGGGGGTGTGGTTAAGAGGGGAGGAGTATATTTACAGCTAGAATTCACAGGTATATATATATATATATATATATATATATATATATATATATATATATATATATATATATATATATATATATATAAAAGAAATAATTGACTTTCAGTGAATTCTAGCTATATATATATTTATTTTATTTTATATATATATATATATATATATATATATATATATATATATATATATATATATATATATATATATATAAAATAAATACTTGAATTTCAGTGTTCATTTATTTACACATATACACACACATAACACTCATCTACTCATTGTTGAGTTAAGGGTTGAATCGTCCATCCTTGTTCTATTCTGTCACTATTTATCTAACCATGCTGAACACCCTCTCTGATGATGCATTGCTGTGCTGCACGCACAAAAGTGTTTTCATCAAATGCACTAGAGTCTGGAATCTTCCATCTCTCCCTAGCATGGCCCAAAACCGGTCAATCTTTGCTTTCTGAGGAAGATCTTCACTGCCAAACACTTGGTAGTCCACTACTTCTTCCCAGAGGCTATCCAGGTCCAATCGCAGCTGCGGCTTGGAACTTGCAAGCGTATTTCCTTATCTTACTCGTCGTCGGCGTCACTATGGCTGTATCTTCCTCGTTCTTCTGCTCCGTCTCCTTGTTGTGTGCGCAGTTGTGCACTGCACTCTTTAAAAGCCGTAGATGTTATTGTCACATATGCATGTACAGTAGATGGCAGTATTGTCCTGTTTAAGAGTGTCACAACATTGCTGTTTACGGCAGACTAATTGCTTTACGGTAGACGAAGTACGTGACTGCTGTTGTTGTGTGTTGTTACCGCGCTGGGAGGACGTTAATGAAACTGCCTAACAATAAACCCACATAAGAAACCAAAAACTCGCCCTCGATCATTCTACAGTTATGACGTGATTGGGCAGGCACGCTGTTTATACTGTGGGAAAGTGGACGTGAAAACAGGTCAAGTCCGCATGGAGCTTTTCGGGAGAAAATCTGTCCCGGGAGGTTTTCGGGAGAGGCGCTGAATTCCGGGAGTCTCTCGGAAAATCCGGGAGGTTTGGCAAGTATGGTCATACTCGTTCGAGTGACCGCCGATGATGACCTCTTGCTTGGCCCCAAACAGAGTTGTTATTGCGACACCCGGTGGACACATTCAGATCAGCAGTTTCTTTCATTAAACAATTTCAGCTCGATTTTATACTCGGCAAACTCATCTCGCGGGCCGCAAAAAACCTGTGCGATGGACGGGCCGTACGTTTGACACCCCCGGTGTACTACAAACCAACATCTTTGGCTCTCCGTGACCTTCCCAGCACATCATCCATTTGTATTGCGAGGAGCTTTTTTTTTTTTTTTTTTCTCCATCAAGGGGTCTTACTCACTTCAGAGGTTGAACAGATTAGCGAACCACTCGGGGTGCGATCGCTTCACGTCCAATCTCGAGTGTCTCAGAGCGTACTTGTCGTTAGTGTTTACTCCCGACTGTTTCTCAGCCGGCCGGCCAGACTGAGCGAGCGTGACACTAAAGACAAATAAAAAAAACGCATCAGCCGCGTTGATCTTTTCCAAAGCTGCGCCAGAAACCCTAGGCCGACATTTTATCTTGGCCGACAGCGGTTTGCCAAGGTTATGGATGGACCGCCTCGCTGACACTATTATTTACAAAATGGCTCAAATGTCATCGCTCCTTTGTAGCTCTCGGCTTTTTTCCCCCTGCAGTGTTTGCAGCCGTGAAAGGGTGCACTTTGCGGAGGTGAGCCGGCGGAGAAAATATTTCTATCGCATTGGCCGTCGGATCAATAGAGATGTGTTTACTTGTCTAACGGCACAATGTTCACTCAGTAATGATGATTATTAAACAGCCTGTTGACTGAGAGCTTTTGTCTGCTTGCCACTGGAGGGTCTCACACACACACACACTCACACACTCACACACACTCCTACTGTCAGGTAAGCGGTATCTGTCAAAGTGGAGGCTGAGCCCCTCCTATCCCTTTTTGGGCGGACAAAAGGGACAAGGCGGGTCAATGAGATTCACAGTAATTAAACTGAAAGGGGTCATTTTCCGTGCAAACCCAGAAGCCCCCTCGGGTTAAGGGGCTAAGTTAGAGCGGTTTGGCCCCGAGAGGTGACGGGAAAAGCTCATGTTTCTGACAGGGGACATTTTTTTTTATATATAAGCGGGGGTCATGTTTGAAATAAGGAGATATCATTTTTTCCCCGATGCTTTTAAGGCGTGTGGCGACAATAGCAATAGAATGCAATGAACCTCTGAACTTGTTTTTGCATACTTTCTACATATTGACAGGGGTTTAAAGTTAAAGTTAAAGTACCACTGATAGTCACACACACACACACACACACCAGGTGTGGTGCAATTACCCTCTGCGTTTGACCCATCCTCTTGTTCCACCCCCTGGGAGGTGAGGGGAGCAGTGAGCAGCAGCGTTGGCCGCGCTCAGGAACCCCCAATTCCAACCCTTGAGTGCCAAGCAGGGAGGTAATGGGTCCCAATTTTATAGTCTTTGGTATGACTCGGCCGGGGTTTGCACTCACAACTAGGGCTGCAACTAACAACTAATTTGATAATCGATTAATCTGTCGATTATTACTTCGATTAATCGATTAATAATCGGATAAAATAGACAAACTACATTTCTATCCTTTCCAGTATTTTATTGAAAAAAACAACCCAGCATACTGGCACCATACTTATGTTGATTATTGTTTCTCAGCTGTTTGTAAATGTTGCAGTTTTTAAATAAAGGTTTTTATAAAAAAAAAAAAAAATAGAAAGTAGCCTCTGCGCATGCGCATAGCATAGATCCAACAAATCGATGACTAAATTAATCGCCAACTATTTTTATAATCGATTTTAATCGATTTAATCGATTAGTTGTTGCAGCCCTACTCACAACCTACCAATCTCAGGGCGGACACTCTAACCCAGGGGTCCCCAAACTACGGCCCGCGGGCCGAATCCGGACCCCCGGCATCCAAAATCCGGCCCACAGGAAGTCCCAAGTAATTTTACTTTTTTTATTTTTTTTATCTTTCCTTTCTAATCCATTTTCTACAGCTTGTTACTCTTGGTGTCTCCTAGCCGCTCAGGCAAATCATATTGTCTAAAAATGAATTTTCCCATCGATAACGTGACAGTGTTAAATGTTGATGAACATCAATGTTAATTGATGTTAAATGACAAAACGGATGTGTATATATATATATATATATATATATATATATATATATATATATATATATATATATATATATATATATATATATATATATATATATATATATGTAGTTTTATATATATATATATATATATATATATATATATATATATGTCTTAATAAGGTTATCCAAAAAATAGTGCTCGATACCGTAGTAGAGCGCAATATATGTATGTGTGGGGAAAAAAAAATCACAAGACTATTTCATCTCTACAGGCCTGTTTCATGAGGGGGGGTACCCTCAATCGTCAGGAGATTTTAATGGGAGCATTCGCATACCATGGTTTATATAGGGCACAGAGTGGGTGGGTACAGGCTGGCGTAGGGGCGTGGTGATTGGCTCATGTGTTACCTAGGAGGTGTTTCCGTCTATGGCGGCATGTTGTTACAATTTCGCTGCGCTTGTTGAGGGATGACAGGTCTGGACGGTAAATAATAAACAGTTTCTCTTTCAAGCATAGGTTGCACCTTTTATTACCACTATTGTAAGGTGTGCTGGATGCAAGAATTTGCCATGTTATTGAATATTCAACATTATTGTCTTTGAGGTCCCAAATGTGTTTGCTGAGTTCTGTGGTATTTCGCAGGTTTTTGTTCCTGAAAGAAACCTTGTGGTTGTTCCATCTGGTTTTGAATTCCATCTGGTTTTGAATTCACCCTGATGTTTGTAAGCACCCCCCTCAACAGGGGGTGCTTACAAACATCAGTTGTCTACCAATCTAAGGTAATACGCAAGGACATTAACACATCCGACACATATGTAGGATTAACCGAGGGTGAATTCAAAACCAGATGGAACAACCACAAGGCTTCTTTCAGGAACAAAAACCTGCGAAATACCACAGAACTCAGCAAACACTTTTGGGACCTCAAAGACAATAATGTTGAATATTCAATAACATGGCAAATTCTTGCATCCAGCACACCTTACAATAGTGGTAATAAAAGATGCAACCTATGCTTGAAAGAGAAACTGTTTATTATTTACCGTCCAGACCTGTCATCCCTCAACAAGCGCAGCGAAATTGTAACAACATGCCGCCATAGACGGAAACACCTCCTAGGTAACACATGAGCCAATCACCACGCCCCTAGGCCAGCCTGTACCCACCCACTCTGTGCCCTATATAAACCATGGTATGCGAATGCTCCCATTAAAATCTCCTGACGATTGAGGGTACCCCCCCTCATGAAACAGGCCTGTAGAGATGAAATAGTCTTGTGATTTTTTTCCCCACACATACATATATTGCGCTCTACTACGGTATCGAGCACTATTTTTTGGATAACCTTATTAAGACATATATATATATATATATATATATATATATATATATATATATATATATATATATACATATATATATATATATATATATATGCATCCGTTTTGTCATTTAACATCAATTAACATTGATGTTCATCAACATTTAACACTGTCACGTTATACTGTAACCACTTGGCCACTTAAGTGTAAACAAACAAAAGTAGTTTATGTTACATTTTACCCTTGTTCCCTAATTAATTACGACTTTGTATTTTTTTTTTGTAAAATGTAAAAAAAAAAAAAAAATTAAAAAAATACACCATTAAATAGGGCTGCAAATGTCCA
Organism: Nerophis lumbriciformis; assembly: GCF_033978685.3. Lineage (NCBI taxonomy): Eukaryota > Metazoa > Chordata > Actinopteri > Syngnathiformes > Syngnathidae > Nerophis > Nerophis lumbriciformis. Next base: position 7,168,540 of record NC_084555.2, on the reverse strand, counting down.
TCCGATTTTCAATTCAGAGTCGATTCTCGATTCAAAATCAATACTTTTTTAATAACATTGGGTGCACTGCAAAAAGTCAGTGTTCAAAAACAAGAAAAAACAATACAAAAATGAGGGGTATTTTATTTGAACTAAGCAAAATTATCCGTCAATAAAACAAGAAAATGTGGCTTGTCAAGACTTTCCAAAACAAGTAAAAATTAGCTAACCTCAATGAGCCCAAAAATACCTTAAAATAAGTATATTCTCACTAATAACAACGGTACTACTATATGAGTACGTATTTTCTATTGTTTCATTGAAAATAAAACAGCAAAGTCCATTTGGCTGTCATCTCATGATTTTTTTGTTCATGTTTGAAGTAAGAAATGATTACTTTAAAAAAGTAGTTTTATACTTGTGAGTGTTGATGACACAGCTTTGCAACAGTTGATATTCTAGTTTCAAGCATGTTTTACTCAATATAGGTCATCAAATCTCAGTAACAAGCTGTGATATCTTACTGAGTTCATTTAGGACCAAAACACTTAAAACAAATAAAACACTCTAACATAAAATCTGCTTAGTGAGAAGAATGATCTTATTAGACAGAAAATAAGCAAATATCACCCTTATTTCAGATATTTCATCTTACTTAGATTTCAGTTTTTGCAGTGTGCCAGTTCTATGATGAGCTGCATTCCTCCATAAAATAGATTACAGCTCTGATTAATTCATATATTACATAAAAGAAACTTGGTTTTATCCATACATCCATCCATTTTCTACCGCTTGTCCCTCTCGGGGTGGCGGGGGGTGTTGTAGCCTATCTCAGCTGAGTTCGGGCGGTAGGCGGGACACACCTGACCCTATAGGTTGATTGGCAACACTAAATTGGCCCTAGTGTGTGTGAACGTGAGTGTGAATGTTGTCTGGTTTCATCCAAACATTTTAATAAAGTCAAACACAAATAAGGCAACAAGAGAAGTATCCCACTGTGGAGGTTGCCCTCCAGGTGGTTCTTTCGACCACCAAGCACCGACATGATAGCCCGGTTCAGGTTCAATACAGTTTTATTTTTCAATAAAGTCAATGGGTTGCTTTCCAGCAATTGTCTTTTGTGGCGGTGACAGGCACGCTCTCGCTCTCATGCCAGCTCCAACAACGTCTCTCCTCCCGGTTGCTGCTTATACAGAGCGACAGGCGATTAGATAACAGGGCCCACCTGGGCCATCTACGCACCTGTCGCTGACTTTGAGGCCGGTCCTGGCATACCCCGTTCCGCTGCTAAAGTAAATCTGTACAGCAGATATAGATCATCTACATCAACAATAAGATTTGCCTGAGTGGCTGGATAGGACAGATTAAAAAAAAAATACAGGTAAAAGCCAGTAAATTAGAATATTTTGAAAAACTTGATTTATTTCAGTAATTGCATTCAAAAGGTGTAACTTGTACATTATATTTATTCATTGCACACAGACTGATGCATTCAAATGTTTATTTCATTTAATTTTGATGATTTGAAGTGGCAACAAATGAAAATCCAAAATTCCGTGTGTCACAAAATTAGAATATTACTTAAGGCTAATACAAAAAAGGGATTTTTAGAAATGTTGGCCAACTGAAAAGTATGAAAATGAAAAATATGAGCATGTACAATACTCAATACTTGGTTGGAGCTCCTTTTGCCTCAATTACTGCGTTAATGCGGCGTGGCATGGAGTCGATGAGTTTCTGGCACTGCTCAGGTGTTATGAGAGCCCAGGTTGCTCTGATAGTGGCCTTCAACTCTTCTGCGTTTTTGGGTCTGGCATTCCGCATCTTCCTTTTCACAATACCCCACAGATTTTCTATGGGGCTAAGGTCAGGGGAGTTGGCGGGCCAATTTAGAACAGAAATACCATGGTCCGTAAACCAGGCACGGTTAGATTTTGTGCTGTGTGCAGGCGCCAAGTCCTGTTGGAACTTGAAATCTCCATCTCCATAGAGCAGGTCAGCAGCAGGAAGCATGAAGTGCTCTAAAACTTGCTGGTAGACGGCTGCGTTGACCCTGGATCTCAGGAAACAGAGTGGACCGACACCAGCAGATGACATGGCACCCCAAAGCATCACCCAACCATGCAAATTTTGCATTTCCTTTGGAAATCGAGGTCCCAGAGTCTGGAGGAAGACAGGAGAGGCACAGGATCCACGTTGCCTGAAGTCTAGTGTAAAGTTTCCACCATCAGTGATGGTTTGGGGTGCCATGTCATCTGCTGGTGTCGGTCCACTCTGTTTCCTGAGATCCAGGGTCAACACAGCCGTCTACCAGCAAGTTTTAGAGCACTTCATTCTTCCTGCTGCTGACCTGCTCTATGGAGATGGAGATTTCAAGTTCCAACAGGACTTGGCGCCTGCACACAGCGCAAAATCTACCCGTGCCTGGTTTACGGACCATGGTATTTCTGTTCTAAATTGGCCCGCCAACTCCCCTGACCTTAGCCCCATAGAAAATCTGTGGGGTATTGTGAAAAGGAAGATGCAGAATGCCAGACCCAAAAACGCAGAAGAGTTGAAGGCCACTATCAGAGCAACCTGGGCTCTCATAACACCTGAGCAGTGCCAGAAACTCATCGACTCCATGCCACGCCGCATTAACGCAGTAATTGAGGCAAAAGGAGCTCCAACCAAGTATTGAGTATTGTACATGCTCATATTTTTCATTTTCATACTTTTCAGTTGGCCAACATTTCTAAAAATCCCTTTTTTGTATTAGCCTTAAGTAATATTCTAATTTTGTGACACACGGAATTTTGGATTTTCATTTGTTGCCACTTCAAATCATCAAAATTAAATGAAATAAACATTTGAATGCATCAGTCTGTGTGCAATGAATAAATATAATGTACAAGTTACACCTTTTGAATGCAATTACTGAAATAAATCAAGTTTTTCAAAATATTCTAATTTACTGGCTTTTACCTGTATATATTTTTTTCTTTTTGCACCCCTTTTATTTATTTAAAAAAAAAAAATGTTTTTAAAGAAATGAATGCAGTGTAAAAATGAGGAAGTCATGATTAATGGTTTTGTAGTGCACAACTTTTCAAAGCGGGTTTGAAAGCACAAAACTGCATAATACTGATAAAGCACAGCCCCAAAATCACCCCCCCCTTGAGCATCACATCGCGCCCCCCTAAGGGGGCCAGACCCCCATTTAAGAAGGAGTGAATTAAGGACACATATTACGTATGCCTAGCTTGTGTGCTATTGTGTGCTTAGCTGTTGTGTAGCTGCTTACGTCCTAGTAGCCTATAGCCTGTTTACCTTTTGTAAATGACCTTGTGTGCTTGTTGGAGGACATTTAGATGTTACTTTGCACAAGTAAACACGCCACAGGACCGCTTGTATCGAAGCTTACATCGGAGATTTCAGATTAAAGCCGATATTATCCGACACCGGTTTATTTTCTGAAATTGGACTGATATTCGATATCAATATCTGCTCAAGACACAAAGGGACAAAGTCGTAAACGCGTAATAATAAGCAAACTAGTTTGTTATGCGCAGACAAGATTAAAAAATCGTACTTTTGGCGAAAAATGTTGTCCAAACAAATCATATAAAACGCGTGGCGTCTATCTGTGTTGGCCCTGCGATGAGGTGGCGACTTGTCCAGGGTGTACCCTGCCTTCCGCCTGATTGTAGCTGAGATAGGTTCCAGCGCCCCCCGCGACCCCAAAGGGAATAAGCGGTAGAAAATGTATGGATGGATGGATGGCGTACAAAACTGAGGTTTACTTATAAAAGTATTTTTATTTACTGATAATTTTACCCATAATCGATCAAGGAAATATAGCTTTTAGTGTGTTTTAATAAAACAGAGGGCCAAATGTTTATTTTGGCAGGCGACGATTGCGACAAATCATGCATGACCTCTATTCATTCCGACCAAGATGCCCTTTTTCCCCCCCCTACCACTTTTTTTCACTTCCTGTTCTCAATGTTTTTAGTTTAGTTTAGTTTAGTTTATTAAGGATCCCCATTAGTCTACACCACAGTGGAGACTGTTCTTCCTGGGGTCCAGGCAAAAAACATCACACAATCACAAAACAAAAGATTACAATACAGTACAACATGATCAATAATAAAATGTTGTAATACAAAAATAGCAACAACAAAGAACAAAAAAACAACAACCAATAACTTCATAATAATGTTCATACCAAAGATAAAAAGAGCAATATAAAAATAGATAAATAATTTTGCAAAAATAAAACTGTCAGAATAATTGTATCTAAGTTATCATAAAACTTTGTGTTGCTATGACTTCCCGGCGAGCAGGCAAAAGCTGTCTTTGATCCTACCAATAAGAAGGCTTGTAAAACTCCACTGTGTAGGATGGGAAGCAACATGAAGGTGTTCTGTTTCTTTGATGTATTGTAATCTACAGAAATATATTGTCTTGACCCGACCTTTTCTTTGAACTGTTTTGTGACAAAAGCAATGGCTGTTTACGACCCCCGTCCCTTAGAAACAGATGTTGCCATGTAATCAGTACAATCTTCCATCAGAGCGTGGTGAGACTGAACAAAGAGTACAGTCCAGAAGTCTCTCCTCAATTGAGCCAAATTTAATTCTGTTTCTGTTTAATTCCCTGCTTCTTGTCTTGCTTAATAGATGTCATCAGTGTTTGAACCTGACAAAAACAAAGAACCAATTTACAATTGGTACAAAATGCGGCTGCTAGACTTTTGACAAGAACAAGAAAGTTTGATCATATTACGCCTATACTGGCTCACCTGCACTGGCTTCCTGTGCACTTAAGATGTGACTTTAAGGTTTTACTATTTACGTATAAAATACTACACGGTCTAGCTCCGTCCTATCTTGTCGATTGTATTGTACCATATGTCCCGGCAAGAAATCTGCGTTCAAAGAACTCCGGCTTATTAGTGATTCCCAGAGCCCAAAAAAAGTCTGCGGGCTATAGAGCGTCTTCTATTCGGGCTCCAGTACTATGGAATGCCCTCCCGGTAACAGTTAGAGATGCTACCTCAGTAGAAGCATTTAAGTCCCATCTTAAAACTCATTTGTATACTCTAGCCTTTAAATAGACCCCCCTTTTAGAACAGTTGATCTGCCGTTTCTTTTTTTTTCTCCTCTGCTCCCCTCTCCCTTGTGGAGGGGGAGGGGGGCACAGGTCCGGTGGCCATGGGGTGGACCGCTCGCCTGTGCATCGGTTGGGAACATCTCTGCGCTGCTGACTCGTCTCCGCTCGGGATGGTCTCCTGCTGGCCCCACTATGGACTGGACTCTTACTATTATGTTGGATCCACTATGGACTGGACTCTCACAATATTATGTCAGACCCACTCGACATCCATTGCATTCGGTCTCCCCTAGAGTGGGGGGGGTTACCCACATATGCGGTCCTCTCCAAGGTTTCTCATAGTCATTCACATCGACGTCCCACTGGGGTGAGTTTTTCCTTGCCCTTATGTGTACCGAGGATGTCGTTGTGGCTTGTGCAGCCCTTTGAGACACTTGTGATTTAGGGCTATATAAATAAACATTGATTGATTGATTGAATTGCCTATAATATACACATTAGTGTACCAAAGACAAACAATAAGTGACGAAAAAGTACCGTGCATCCATTTTCTACTGCTTGTCCCATAATCAATAAAATAGTCAATAATCAATAAAACCAGTCATGACATTAGGTACAATCTAGAATAATCTCTTTCCGCAATACTTCTCCTCTCAGTCTATTCTTAAAACCACTATGCTGATGATTGATACCAGATATTGTGGAAGTCGATTCCAGTAAGTGATTGCCCTATACCAGGGGTCTGCAACCCGCGGCTCTGGAGCCGCATGCGGCTCTTTCATGCCTCCGCCGTGGCTCCCTTTGGCTTTGAAACTGAATGTCAACAAATAATGGGTACTTGATCTATTATATTTCATTTTATTTAGTTAGTTTATTTTAATTTAAAAGTTACTTTAAATAGTTCTGGGATCTTATCATATGAAAATAAAACACATTTTAATATATTGTCGATGGAAATGTATGTCACAGCTCTTGCTGCCATGCAATTGTATTGTTTTTAGCGGTCAACCCCTAGCAATGGACGGATCAAAAAAGAGAAACATTTTATTTATTTAAATTTTTATTAATATACTGTTATTATTGATGACTAGGTAGTTTTTTTTAAATTTTTGGTCAAATGAATATGCCACAGAACATTAGAATGAGTTGATTTTTATTTTTTTATTCATTAATAAGGAAAGGAACAGTGTATTTTGTTTCTAATGTTCAAAATAATTTGATGATTTGCTTTTGTTATACCCAGAAATGAATTAAATAAGTGTTTGATGTCATAAGTCCTATAGCACACGTGTAACGAAACTATAAGTGGTGTTATCGTCATTTTAGGAATTTAACAGAGTTTAAAGTTAAAGTACCAATGATTGTCTCACACACACACTAGGCGTGGTGAAATATGTCCTCTGCATTTGACCCATCCCCTTGATCATCCCCTGGGAGGTGAGGGGAGCAGTGGGCAGCAGCGGTGCCGCGCCCGGGAATAATTTTTGGTGATTTGACCCCCAATTTCAACCCTTGATGCTGAGTGTCAAGCAGGGAGGTAATGATCTCAGGGCGGACACTCTAACCACTAGGCCACTGAGTAGGTCTAGTGGGGCTAGTTTGTGGCTCTAGGTGGGTTTTATTTGGGGGGAAATGGGCTTTTTGTATGCCGAAGGTTGCCGACCCCTGCCCTATACATAACAGTCTTTTTCAAAACGTCAGTTTTGGGTTTAAGATGGGTGAGAGCACCTCTTAGGGCTAGCCTGGTACCATAGTTGTGACTTTCACTAGCGAGCAACAGCTGATAATACAAATAAGCAGGTATTGTATTCACAATATACTCTATAGGTAATAGAAATAAAAATAAATAAATAATAATTGGTGAAGTAAGTTGTATTTGATATGGTGAGATGAGTCAGATTATCTTGAAAATGAACGGATGGATGAAATAAATTCAGCATGTTTATCATGGTTCTTCTTCTTTGTACTTTGAAGAGTTTCTTAAACTGGATCATATTAGTACATTGTTTGATTTCTTTGCTTAATCCATTCCATAATTGAATTCCACATACTGATATACTGAAGGTCTTAAGTGTTGTACGTGCCGTACAAATGTTTTAAATTACATTTTTCTCTAAGATTATATTCCTCCTCTTTTGTTGAGAAGAATTGTGACCTGTTCAATATGGAAGCCTATAGCGGACTTGTCTGCCTCTCACTTCTGCTGGGTGGATGACAGCAGAACTGAGAAGCTGAGCGGGAGAAAGCCCTTACATTTCAAAGTTGTCGGCGTTTCAAATCCGCACAAACTACTGGTGTGTATTTTTCCCATTCTTTCAGGTGAATGAACAGCGGCCTTTAGCTTTAATGGATTTGGTGGCTGTGAGTGACAGGGTTTGAATGGGCTGCAGCAAATGGGGAGGTAAAATGGGGGCATTAGGAGTCGCCAAAGAGATGGGGGTTGGCTCAACGACTGACACCCTCTTCTGAATGTGACAGATGCACCACACGCGCACACCCACATTTGCAACGGCATTGCAAGTGTGTGTTTATATTCCTCAACAACCTTGGCCTAAAAAAGCCTGTTTCGTTTTTCGTTTTCAGGGTCCACAACGACCATAACATCTGCAAAGATAGTTGGATCCTAGTAATCCGGTAGGACTAACACAAGGAAAAACATTTTAAAACTCTCTCAAACTAGATTCCTGGCAAAGAACGGTTTGAAACTAGTTGAACTTGATCATTTAAAACAAAAACAAAAAATCTCATTTTAACAAAACATTTGATAAAATATGTTTTTTTTTCTTTATTCAAATAGATTTACGACTGAATACTGACTACACATACTGTATATGTCTACAGTAGGGTTGCACGGTATTAGTAAAGTACCGCTGCGGAGAGGCGGGGCCGGCGGTCCAAGATGGCGGCGAGGGGGCGTGGCCTGCGGACCCGCGTCCAAATGGACTACAGGTGCGTGGGTCGGGCAGCTGGGCACAATCAGATAATCTGTCCGTGTATAAAAGGGTGACAGCCGAGAGAGACGAGAGGAGACGGAGAAAAGGTGCTGCTGAAAAGCAGACGGCGGACGGGAGGAAACCATCCTCTGCTACCACGCGAACGACGGCGACGTGCTGCTGGAAAGCAGACGGCGGACGAAAGGAAACCATTCGTGTGCTCACGTAAGAAAAGGCAGCGGCTGAAAATCACGCCAAAGACTCTGTTCCCGAAAAAAATAAAGAAGTCTAAACCATCTCACGACAATGTCTTCCCTGGAATGGTCCTGAGAACCCGCACGGCAGTAAGGACTGCCACAACCGCGATACTAATGAACCGTATTCGGTACTATCCCGCCTCTAAAAAGTACCGGTCCATAACCCCCCAGGGCGGACACTCTAACCACAAGGCCACTGAGCAGGACATCACATGGACAATTGATTGATTGATTGAAACTTTTATTAGTAGATTGCACAGTTCAGTACATATTCCGTACAATTGACCACTAAATGGTAACACCCGAATACCGTATTTTCCGCACCATTAGCCGCACCTAAAAACCACAAATTTACTCAAAAGCTGACAGTGCGGCTTTTAACCCGGTGCGCTTTATATATGGATAAATATTAAGATTCATTTTCATAAAGTTTCGTTCTCGCAACTTCGGTAAACAGCCGCCATCTTTTTTCCCGGTAGAGCAGGAAGCGCTTCTTCTTCTACGCAAGCAACCGCCAAGGTAAGCACCCGCCCCCATAGAACAGGAAGCGCTTCTTCTTGTACTGTAAGCAACCACCCGCCCCCGGAAGAAGAAGAAGCGCGCGGTGCATGCTGGGATATGTGACGTTTCATTTCCATTTGTGTGTTTATGTAAAGACCCCAAAATGGCTCCTATTAAGTGTGTTGTCTGTCTAATTATAAATAATGCAGACGAGGCGTGTTAACTGAGTTCTCAACGTTTACTCACAGCGTGCTCATAACCACATTCTAACTGCCAGCATACAACAACGCTTCTCAGGGCTACCGCGCATGCTCGTAACTATCGTTGCATGCTGGGTAGTGTAGTTGTTATATTTGCTAGCTCATAACGTCACATTAAGAGACACGCTTACGCGCTTAATTCAATACTCGCCGTCATTCCGGGTGGATTGACAAAAGACCTCCAGCCGCTAGATATTGGTGTCAACAGGGCATTCGAAGCTAGACTGCTAACTGCGTGGGAACAGTGGATGACGAAGAAGCGCGCGGTGCATGCTGGGATATGTGACGTTTCATTTCCATTTGTGTGTTTATGTAAAGACCCCAAAATGGCTCCTATTAAGTGTGTTGTCTGTCTAATTATAAATAATGCAGACGAGGCGTGTTAACTGAGTTCTCAACGTTTACTCACAGCGTGCTCATAACCACATTCTAACTGCCAGCATACAACAACGCTTCTCAGGGCTACCGCGCATGCTCGTAACTATCGTTGCATGCTGGGTAGTGTAGTTGTTATATTTGCTAGCTCATAACATCACATTGAGAGACACGCTTACGCGCTTAATTCAATACTCGCCGTCATTCCGGGTGGATTGACAAAAGACCTCCAGCCGCTAGATATTGGTGTCAACAGGGCATTCGAAGCTAGACTGCTAACTGCGTGGGAACAATGGATGACAGAAGGCGAACACACCTTCACTAAGACAGGGAGGCAGCGCCAGACGACGCCAACATCTGCCAGTGGATCGTAAATGCCTGGGCAGATATTTCGGTCACAACTGTGGTCCGAGCTTTCCGGAAGGCAGGATTCACAGAACTGCTGGATAACAGTGACACTGACTCCGATGACTTCGACGAGACGGAACCGGCCATTTTGGATCTCACATTTGCCCAACTTTTCACTTCGGACACCGAAGACAAAGGATTTACGAATGAAGAATAACTTCAGAAAGTGAGCGCTATGTTTATTTTGTGTGTTGTGACATTAACGTTCGAGCAACATTATGTTGCTACTGCTCTGCACTATTTTGAATTTTACTATGTTTGTGATTGCACATTTGCGTACATTTTGGGACAGAGTTGTTAGAACGCTGGTTTTCAATATATTATTAAAGTTTGACTGACCTATCTGACTGTTTTTTTGACATTCCCTTTAGCGCAGCGTAGGCGCGGCTTATAGTCCGGGGCGGCTTATTGGTGGACAAAGTTATGAAATATGCCATTCATTGAAGGTGCGGCTAATAATCCGGTGCGCCTTATAGTGCGGAAAATACGGTAAGTTTTTCAACTTGTTCAAGTCGGGGTCCACGTACACCAATTCATGGTAAGATAAGACCTTCTGGAGGAAAGTTCTGTGGTCAGATGAAACAAAAATTGAGCTGTTTGGCCACAATACGCAGCAATATGTTTGGAGGAGAAAAGGTGAGGCCTTTAATCCCAGGAACACCAAACCTACCGTCAAGCCTGGTGGTGGTAGTATTAGGCTCTGGTGCCTGTTTTGCTGCCAATGGAACTGGTGCTTTACAGAGAGTAAATGGGACAATGAAAAAGGAAGATTACCTCCAAATTCTTCAGTACAACCTAAAATCTTTAGCCAGGAGGTTGGGCCTTAAGCGCAGTTGGGTGTTCCAACGGGACAATGACCCCAAACACACGTCAAAAGTGATAAAGGAATGGATAAATCAGGCTAAAATTAAGGTTTTGGATTGGCCTTCCAAAAGTCTTGATTTAAACGCATGGACAATGCTGAAGAAACAAGTCCATCTAAGAAAACCAACAAATTCAGCTGAACTGCACCAATTTTGTCAAGAGGTGTGGTCAAAAATTCAACCAGAAGCTTGTGGATGGCTACCAAAAGCGCCTTATTGCAGTGAAACTTGCCAAGGGACATGCAACCAAATATTAACATTGCTGTATGTCAGTGACGTGCGGTCATCATGGAAAGAAAAAAAATGCAAAAGGAAAACAAATTAATTACATTTTTATATGTATCCAGTGATTATACTACAAAGTTATTTTCCATTTAACTTCACCAGTTTTAGATTATTTTTATTCAAAATCGCTGAATTTTCACATTTGCCGTTCAAATACTGAGAAGAGACGGTGCGGTGAACAGCAGCCAGTTGAGGCACGTCACTCAGTTGGGCCTCACCATGGATTGCGGACTCGGCTAACTGCTGGCCTGGGTTGCAGTGAGACCGTATTGCTATATGAACTATATTATACATTTCCATAGTTTAGTTAGCTGAGGTATATAATGTACAGTGTATTTTGTCAACAACTGTATGTGTGTAACGTATTTCTTGTGCTGAGCGATCATAAAACTGCTGCGAAGACGCACTGGTTGACGCCTCCTGGTGCCGGTTAAGGCACCTTCGCCGCAGAGTGCACCCTGCGACGGGAGCGCCACACCAACCAAAGCCCACACCCAAACCCTCCACGTGCAAGACCGAATCCCAAAAAAAGTCACTTAACAAGAAGCTAAAAAGTGCAAAAACAACATTGCTCGCGCCGGAGGAGCCGTGAATGACTGCAGGGACACAACATTAGGTACACCTGCAGACTGCAGCATGGATTTCATATTTCATTCATTCACAACTCCTCCAACACGAACACCACTGTTCCCGCACTTATAAGTAAAGGTAAGACCATAATAACGTTTTTTTTTTAATTAAATGTGCTTTTTTGTGTGCTACAGTTTGTATGTGTAAAGTTAAAGTTAAGTTAAAGTACCAATGATTGTCACACACACACTAGGTGTGGTGAAATTTGTCCTCTGCATTTGACCCATCCTCTTCTTCACCCCCTGGGATGTGAGGGGAGCAGTGGGCAGCAGCGGCGCCGCGCCTGGGAATAATTGTTGGTGATTTAACTCCCAATTCCAACCCTTGATGCTGAGTGCCAAGCAGGGAAGAATGCTGGTATGAGCTTTTAAACATAACCCGTTAACTGCTGCCAATCAAATGGTGAATAAGATACTCTTTAGGGTTCATATGTTTGTAAATCTGACTGTGATGAAGTCAGTGCCTCACCAGTCATGAACCTCACCGCACGTCACTGCTGTATGTATACTTTTGACCCAGCAGATTTGGTCACATTTTCAGTAGACCCATAATAACTTCATAAAAGAACCAAACTTCATGAATGGTTTTTTTGTGACCAACAAGTACCGTATTTTCCGCACTATAAGACGCACCGGATTATTAGCCGCACCTTCAATGAATTACATATTTCATAACTTTGTCCACCAATAAGCCGCCCCGGATTATAAGCCGCGCCTACGCTGCGCTAAAGGGAATGTCAAAAAAACAGTCAGATAGTTCAGTCAAACTTTAATAATATATTGAAAACCAGCGTTCTAACAACTCTGTCCCAAAATGTACGCAAATGTGCAATCACAAACATAGTAAAATTCAGAATGGTGTAGAGCAATAGCAACATAATGTTGCTCGAACGTTAATGTCACAACACACAAAATAAACATAGCGCTCACCTTCTGAAGTTATTCTTCATTCGTAAATCCTTCGAATTCTTCGTCTTCGGTGTCCGAATTGAAAAGTTGCGCAAGCGTGGGATCCAAAATGGCCGGTTCCGTCTCGTCGAAGTCATCGGAGTCAGTGTCGCTGTTGTTGTCCAGTAGTTCTGTGAATCCTGCCTTCCGGAAAGCTCGGACCACAGTTGTGACCGAAATATCTGCCCAGGCATTTACGATCCACTGGCAAATGTTGGCGTATGTCGTCCGGCGCTGTCTGCCCGTCTTAGTGAAGGTGTGTTCGCCTTCGGAGCTGTGTGAAAAAAGCCACCCGGCCTCTTCGCGTAAACTTCCCTTAACCACTCGCTCATCTTTTCTTCATCCATCCATCCCTTCGAGTTAGCTTTTATGATGACGCCGGCTGGAAAGGTCTCTTTTGGCAAGGTCTTCCTTTTGAATATCACCATGGGTGGAAGTTAGCATGGCAAGCTAGAACCACAGTGAAGGATGACTTCTCATTCCCTGTGGTGCGAATATTCACCGTACGTGCTCCCGTTCCACAGTGCGGTTCACAGGAATATCAGTTGCTGTGAAATACGGTAGTAATCCGTGTGCGGATGGAGAGATTGCGTCTTTTTATGAACCGGATCCTTGTCGCTTAGTAGGAGCCATTTTGTGGTCTTTACAGATGTAAACAGGAAATGAAACGTACGGTGATATCCGCGCGTTTTTTCTTCTTCTTCCGGGGGCGGGTGGTTGCTTACAGTAGAAGAAGAAGCGCTTCCTGTTCTATGGGGGCGGGTGCTTTCCTTGGCGGTTGCTTGCGTAGAAGAAGAAGCGCTTCCTGTTCTACCGGGAAAAAAGATGGCGGCTGTTTACCGAAGTTGCGAGATCGAAACTTTATGAAAATGAATCGTAATAAAGCGCACCGGGTTATAAGGCGCACTGTCAGCTTTTGAGAAAATGTGTGGTTTTTAGGTGCGCCTTATAGTGCGGAAAATACGGTATATGCTCCAATTACTCTATCACAAACAAATAAGAGTTGTAGAAATTATTGGAAACTCAAGACAGCCATGACATTATGTTCTTTACAAGTGTATGTAAAATTTTGACCGTGACTGCACATCCCTATTGTTCTCTTAGTACTTTTACTTAATCAAGGGTGGGTTGGATGGTGGAGCCTATCCCAGCTGCACTCGGGTGGAAGGCAAGGTTCACCCCTGGACAAGAAGCCACCTCATCTCAGGGCCAACACAAGCTTTGTCTCCATCTAAAAAAAACAAAACATGTCACGTCGTATGCAGAAGTGTTTAGGACCAGGCAGATGTCTGGATCCCTAAACGCTAAACAGACAGCGCGGCCATGATAAGCGAAAGGCCTTCCATTGTTATTATGATGCAATTATTAATTTGTTAATTCACGTTTTGTTTGCTTCCTGGTTGGATTATCACGCTGAACACACAAATCCAAATTCCAGGGTAAACATTTGCAGTTAATCTCCCCTGGCCGGCTCAAACAACCGTTTTACATAAAGCTGATCAAATTAAGATGCTTGCGTCGGACCGATCCCGTTGTCACTTGGTGTGGTAATACGGCATAGGAGATGATGATGATGATGATGATGAAGTGATGGTTACAGTAACTAACCATTATCACCATGAGGGTTTATTTAATCCTCTTGCATGTCTGGGCTCTGAACTGGAATGAGTGTGCACAACAGCAAACAGCCAGTATACTACAATAATCCTTTAATTGCGCCATGGTTAGAAGAAAAAAAAAAAGTCCATACCATATTAAGCGATTCAATACAGCCAGTTAATGGGAAAGCAGAAGGGGTATCACGTTTTGCATAAAACCCTTAAAGCCACTGCTTTGCCAAATGTGCTCTGGCTTGATCACAGTGACATGGTCACATCCGGGATAATCCCTCTACCTTTTCCGGGGCTTGCAGTCAGGATCATTGCAGCAAAAAAAGGCTGGTCTGCAAACTAATTCTGTCACAATCCTACTTCTTCCGGGACTAATGCTACTTTTGCTGTAGTTGTTTGTTTATCCCAAACAAATCCTTTAAATTACCAACTCGGTGCCTCGTAACGTCTTTCTAAGGGTGTTTTCCTGGCCTCTGTCGCCAAAGTTCTTGCTTATGTTGGTATTCTTTAAAGCTGAGCTACACTTTTTTAATTATAGCCCCACACTGAAAAAAGTCAGTGTTCAAAAACAAGAAAAAAAAATATACAAAAATGAGGGGTATTTTATTTGAACTAAGCAAAATTATCTGCCAATAGAACAAGAAAATTTGGCTTGTCAAGACTTCCCAAAACAAGTAAAATTCGCTAACCTAATGAACCCACAAATACCTTAAAATAAGTATATTCTCACTAATAACAACTGTACTACTATATGAGTACGTATTTTCTATTGTTTCATTGAAATTAAAACAGCAAAGTCCATTTGGCTGTCATCTGTTTTAATATGAGACACAATTGTGTCAAAGTCATGATTTTTTTTTTTTCATGCTTGAAATAAGAAATTGTTACTTTAAAAAAGTAGTTTTATACTTGTGAGTGTTGATGACACAGCTTTGCAACAGTTGATATTCTAGTTTCAAGCATGTTTTACTCAATATAGGTCATCAAATCTCAGCAAAAAGCTGTAATATCTTACTGAGATCATTTAGGACCAAAACCCTTAAAACAAGTAAAACATTCTAACATAAAATCTGCTTAGTGAGAAGAATTATCTTATCAGACAGAAAATAAGCAAATATCACCCATATTTGAGATATTTAATCTTACTTAGATTTCAGTTTTTGCAGTGCATCAATTGGGATCGGAATATATACGATTTTTCCGTTTCTTTTTTTTCTTTTTTCTTTTTTTATTAATCAATCCAACAAAACAATACACAACAATACCATAATATTGCAAATCCAATTCCAAAACCGAACCCGACCCAGCAACATTCAGAATAGCAATAAACAGAGCAATTGAGGAAACACACAAACATGACACAAAACAATCCAAAAACAGTCAAACAAAAATGGATATTATCAACAACAGTATCAATATTAATTAAAGCTGCAAGCAGCGATGGCCGGGACCTACTTTGAGGGCTCATAAAATCTAAACCGGAGCAGTAATTAAAACTCTTTCATTAACTTTTAATCAGAAGGGTTCAATCTCTCTCCTGTGCTAATTTGAAGCCGACACGACAAACGCGCTCAGAGGAGATAATGTTTGAAAAAAGGTGACTGTTTTTACTTTTGTTTTGAAGGGGGAATTGCAAAATTCCTGTTGATTTTTGCTGGGGGTTATGAGTGAATGAAATCTAGGTCTAAGTGAGACCTACATAGAGGTTTTTGTTTCATGTCTCTACGACATTCCTACTGGGAGTTACAGGCAGTTTTGTCTGTGTTTTCTTCCTAGGGGGCGCTAGAGCGCATTTTTGAGTTTTGGGGTTTGGTTTTTTGATTAGATCGCAATTTTTACCAGTCCTGATGTGTGTGTCCAATTTGGTGAGTTTTGAAGCATGTTAAGGGGGTCAAATTACAGCTCAAAGAGGCGGCGGAATAATAATGATAAAACGCTAGACATTAGAGATGCGCGGTTTGCGGACACAACCGCGGAGTCCGCGGATTATCCGCGGATCGGGCGGATGAAATTAAAAAAACTAAGATTTTATCCGCTCGCGGGTCGGGTCGGGCGGATTAATTTTTTTTTTTTTTTTTTTTTTTGCGGGTGGCAGTTAAACCAATTCGGAAATATATATACATAGTTAAATGTTGTTACCCACATACGAAAAACGAGCAGGCACCTGCTGCATATGCCACAACAGAAGAAAAAAAAAGAAAAGAGATGGACACTTTTACGGAGCGGAGAAGGGACGCCTCGCCGGGGTCCTGGACCGAGGCCCCTTCCCCCGAGAGGGCCCCACCGGGAGCCGTAGCTGAGGCGATCCGCGAGAAGGGCCCGACGCACGTCCAGGGTCACTACCGCGCCCACCGCACCGACACCCC
Organism: Nerophis lumbriciformis; assembly: GCF_033978685.3. NCBI lineage: Eukaryota > Metazoa > Chordata > Actinopteri > Syngnathiformes > Syngnathidae > Nerophis > Nerophis lumbriciformis. The sequence goes on along the minus strand of NC_084555.2, from coordinate 7,152,032 downwards.
GCCTCGTCCGCTTTCGCCGCGGCCGGCGTCACGCGCAGCAGGTAAGCAGCTTACCTGCCCGCCACCCCTGTGGCCGGGGGCTCGTAACATGGGTCACTCCGCGCGCTCCGCCCGCGCAGCTTACCTGCTTGCCACCCCTGTTGCCGGGGGCGCGTAACAGGGGTCACTCCGCGCGTAGTGCGCTCATGAAAGGGGTGGGGCTCACCCTGGTTGATATAGAGAGCAGGACGGTGGCCATGGAAGTTGGAACCCGCTAAGGAGTGTGTAACAACCCACCTGCCGAATCAACTAGCTCTGAAAATGGATGGCGCTGGAGCGTGGGCCCATATCTGGCCGTCGCCGGCAGCGAGACGCGCTTGGAGGTGCGCTCAGCGCGGCTCCCATATGATTGCGCACTGGTGTGCGTCTGGGTCGTGACAGCGTGGCACGCGAATGTCTGTGCATTGGATCAGTCTCCTTTCTTTAACAGGCAAAAGCTTTATAACCTCACCATACCTGCCAACTTTTAAATCAGAAAAACCTAGTAGCCAGGGTCCAAGGGCCGCAGGCCCCGGTAGGTCCAGGACAAAGTCCTGGTGAAGGGTTCAGGGCTTCGCCCCCCGACGCAAAATGACTATTAGCATTCAGACAGGTTAAAATGTTGCTAAAACCATCACTTTTCTATCAGTCACAGTGACTTTTCAAAACAAAAATATTACAGCAAAAATCATATGGGTTGATTGACATGTTTATTCTGTAAGCTAACTTCAATAGTTTGAAATTATTTTGACAGTTAATGCCAGTTATCCTGTCAACCTTTCACAAGACTTCAATTTGTTAATTGAAAGTATAAATAGTATAAACACTTTTTACAGTATGTCGTGCTGTGAAATACAGCCGACAGGATTGCGCATGCATGGTGCAGGAGAACAAAGGACTTCTTTCATTTAAGGTTTGTGATAAACCATCAAACTCATTCGTTAAAAGGACTCTATAGTAATATAAAGCGAATTTTTCTGGACATTATCATGCAAGAAAAGTTTATTTTTGGGATCGCGATCACCGCGTAATGATTTTTAAAGGTTGCATTACATTATTAACTGTCCCATGTGATCAGCCAGTGCGATTGGAAGTCCATGCTCAATTATTGCCTCCGTAAATAAAACTTCGGCATTTATCACATCCAAAGAATCTGTTTGGGCGACGAAAAACGTTGAAAGTTTTCCACTTGTATCGCTAGCAACGGCATTAGACTTGTGTTTTTTTGTCCCAACGTGGTCTTTTACATCGCTAATTCCTCCGTGTCCGATCGAAAAATCTTGTCTGCACAAGGTGCAATTCGCGTAGTTTTCACCCTTTTTTTAATTTTTTTTATTAATATTAGATATATAACAACGGGCGGATGATGGGCGGGTGCAGTTCTGATCAAACGTTACATCGGGTGGATGGCGGATGGTTGACGACTTTCTGACGCGGTTGCGGATGAAATAATTGCCTATCCGCGCATCTCTACTAGACATACAATAGGGTCCTCTGTCCCAAAGGGATTTGGTCCCTAATAAGAATTCCAGCATAACAGTGATTAGAAATCCCTCATTATCCTCACAGCCATTTATAAACAAATAAAAATATTTAAAAAATAAACAATAGTATATCTTATTTTTTTTTGTATGCTATCCCCATCAATTGGGATGGGAATTTATAAGATTTTTCTGTTTTTTTTTCCTTTTCTTTTTTTTTTTCTCTTTAAAATGGTAAATGGGTTATACTTGTATAGCACTTTTCTACCTTGAAGGTACTCAAAGTGCTTTGACACTATTTCCACATTCACCCATTCACACACACATTCACACACTGATGGTGGGAGCTGCCGTGCAAGGCCCTAACCACGACCCATCAGGAGCAAGGGTGAAGTGTCTTGCTCAAGGACACAACGGACGTGACGAGGTTTAAATTAATCAATCCAACAAAACCATACACAACAATACCATAATATTGCAATTCCGATTCCAAAAACCGAACCCGACCCAGCAACATTCAGAATAGCAATAAACAGAGCAATTGAGAGGACACACAAACGTGACACAAAACAATCCAAAAGCAATCAAACAAAAATGAATGGGGTGGAATAAAGGGATGGGTCAAATACACAGAGTAATTTCACCACACCTATTGTGTGTGTGTGACAATCAATGTCAATCAATGTTTATTTATATAGCCCTAAATCACAAGTGTCTCAAAGGGCTGCACAAGCCACAACGACATCCACATAAGGGCAAGGAAAAACTCACCCCAGTGGGACGTCGATGTGAATGACTATGAGAAACCTTGGAGAGGACCGCATATGTGGGTAACCCCCCCCCCCCCCTCTAGGGGAGACCGAATGCAATGGATGTCGAGTGGGTCTGACATAATATTGTGAGAGTCCAGTCCATAGTGGATCCAACAAAATAGTAAGAGTCCAGTCCATAGTGGGGCCAGCAGGACACCATCCCGAGCGGAGACGGGTCAGCAGCGCAGAGATGTTCCCAGCCGATGCACAGGCGAGCGGTCCACCCCTGTCCCGACTCTGGACAGCCAGCACTTCATCCTTGGCCACCGGACCTGTGCCCCCCCCCCCCCCCCCCCCCTCCACAAGGAAGAGGGGAGCAGAGGAGAAAAGAAAAGAAACGGCAGATCAACTGGTCTAAAAGGGGGTCTATTTAAAGGCTAGAGTATACAAATGCGTTTTAAGATGGGACTTAAATGCTTCTACTGAGGTAGCATCTCTAACTGTTACCGGGAGGGCATTCCATAGAACTGGAGCCCGAATAGAAAACGCTCTATAGCCCGCAGACTTTTTTTGGGGCTCTGGGAATCACTAATAAGCCGGAGTTCTTTGAACGCAGATTTCTTGCCGGGACATATGGTACAATACAATCGACAAGATAGGACGGAGCTAGACCGTGTAGTATTTTATACGTAAGTAGTAAACACCTTAAAGTCACATCTTAAGTGCACAGGAAGCCAGTGCAGGTGAGCCAGTATAGGTGTACAATCATTGGTACATTAACTTTAATAAGACACTGGGCACAGGGAAAGCACAGAGAAAGCAAGTACGCAGAGGGGAGCCAGAGACGGGATGCTTACTACAAAGAGTGAACTACGTTCCGGCACTGGATCTTCGGGTCCGCTGGTCTTTATGCTGCCCAGACCCAGGTGCGCTGATTGATGATTGCCTGCAGCCGTGCAGGCGCGTGGCCGCGACGCGGGAAGAGCGAGCAGGGGTGTGTCCCGGCGCACTTCTAGCGGAGATGCCGGCTGCGCTTGCAGCAGATGACATGCGGGATTGCGCATGCGCCGTGACCGCTAGCTTGTGTTGCTAATAATCTTGGTGGTGACCTGCCATAAAATAAAGAAGGAGCTTGAGTTAAGAAAAGTTAATGCTAGAACATAAATGTGTAGTGTTTGGACCCTTTTTAATCATGTTTCACCTTTTCCTGGACTTCCTTTCTCCACTCATCTTACAGTACTATTTTTTTTGCTCGTAACTTATGAAAAAAATTGATAGACGTCCACCAGACTTGCTACCACGTCAGGCCTGACTAGTGATAGCGTACCCGAGGGACTTTTGGCAATTTAGAAACTGTGGTTGCTACTGTTCTCACTGGGCTGTTTTGTTTTTCCATTGAGGCGGACTGACAAAACATAACAATCTACTGTATGAGGATTTTCTTTTCTTTTTTCAATAAAAAAACATCTTACCTGCTGCATCTGCATAGCTGTCATAATGAAAGATTCGACAACATTCAAAGAAGAAATGATTGAAAGCGGTAAAGCGTGTGTGACTGTTTGAAGACGGGTGTGCTGGTCCTCTCCTGGGAGAAGGCTGCTGTCATGGTGGACCTTCATTCCCAAGGCAACTAAATTGGCCCGGAATATTTTGCAACCATCTTTTGTTTTTAAATATATATGCTCATGCGGTGCATAATGAGCTCCAATTAAAGAGGACCTCGCCTCACATTGCGATATCAAAAACTACTAGAGTTGGTACAACTGCAATAAGTAATTGCCTACCCTTCCTAAATGTTGTTTGCAAAACTTTACAGTATGAAATTCATACTTAAAATCCAGTACTGGCTTATTGACCATTGTCAAGGCCAACAGCCTGCATTTGATCGCCATGTCAATCAAATTTGGTCTTGTCAATGGACGTCCTGCAGTACTCTGGGGAGGCAGAGGTTCGTGGGGGTCACTGCTATGGGTGAAGTGGTCCAAAGCAAAGGTCAGTGTGTCTCACTTAGGGGGTTTCTACCATTAACTCAAGGTTGCAAATGCAGACACTCATGGGTCAGATTGTTGTCTGCTCTTTTTTTCCCTTTCGGGATTTCAAATCAGCCAAAAATGTTTTTCAGCAAAGTTGTGCGAGGGTCATTATATTCGATTTGAGTAAATAGAATTATGTGGAGTTGAATATTGAGTAACCGTATCTTAGAGCAGTACTTTGCTGTGACCAGCAGAGGCGCTGTTGAGCTAGTCCAGGGGTCGCAACCCGCGGCTCCGGAGCCGCATGCGGCTCTTTGATCACTCTGATGCGGCTCAGCTGCATACTTGCTGACCCTCCCGATTTTTCCGGGAGACTTACGGATTTCAGTGCCTCTCCCGGAAATCTCCCGGGGCAAACATTCTCCGATTTTCACCCGGACAACAATTTGGAGGGCGTGCCGTGATGGCACTGCCTTTAGCGTCATCAACAAACTGTCGTCGTGTCCGCTTTTTCCCCAAACTATCTGCGTGCCGGCCCAGTCACATGTTGTATGCGGCGTTTGCTTGCACACGTAAGTGACTGCAAGGCATACTTGGTCAACAGCCAGACAGGTCACACTGAGGGTGGCCGTATAAACAACTTTAACACTCTTACTAATATGCGCCACACTGTGAACCCACACCAAACAAGAATGACAAACACATTTCGGGAGAACATCCGCACCATAACACAACATAAACAAAACAGAACAAATACCCAGAATCCCTTGCATCCCTAACTCTTCTGGGCTACATTATACACCTCCGCTACCACCAAACCCCGCCCCCCCAACCCCGCCCACCTCAACCGACGCACGGAAGGGGGGAGCGGTGGGGGGTTGATGTTTGTGGTTGTTCTCTAAATTTGGTCCAAATAAGATCTGTCATCATCATCATTTATTTTTATTCCTTTCATGAAAATGCATATCTACAAGCCATGTACAGTTCACACTTTCATTGTTTTTTTTGTATCTTATATGATATATGATCAGAAAGGAGCAGATGGAAGAATAATATTCTTATATTTATCTGCCCCCATTTTTAACACAAATTATTTTGGATGACTTTATCACTGTTCCCTCCACCAACACCCGAACGCCAACATACTTTTGAATTTTCCTTTAAGCATTTTCGCAATGACACTCCAATCAAAATCAAAAATCAGTTTGATATAATTCCAGTTGTCTCTTTTTGTAACTCTTTTTAAATTAAAAAATATTCTTGCAACTTTTTAAGTCTTTCTTTAGAGAATTCCATGCTTTCACACCAACAACAGGCAAGCACATTTGTTTCAAATTTGTTTGCGCTCTTGGATGTTTAAAATCATAAGGCTTTCTGTGGTTCTCGTCTTCAGACGTGAACACAAATAACTTTTGTAAGTCCTTCGGAATAACTTTTTTTCTAGCTTTGAACATCACTAATCGAGTATGCAATTCTACAATGCCTTTGTTTTAATAATCCTGCCCTAATGAAGAGTGGATTTGTGTGGTCTCTGTATCCTACTTCAAAAATAATACGAATTGCTCTTTTCTGTAAAAGAAATAAAGGCATTATGTTGCTGTGTTATGTATTTCCCCATATTTCTGCACAATAATTGAAATAAGGTAGAATAATTGAGCAATATAACATTCTCATTGTGTTATACCCGAAACTGTTTTTAACCTTGTTCAAAATAAATACGCTTTTAGATACCTTATTTTTCACATGCAATATATGAGCTTTCCATGTCAACTTTTCATCTAGGATGATGTTGTGTGGTGTTGTCCTCTAATCTAGTTTACTATCATCAAGCGGGTACGATACGTTTTTATATCCATGTTTTTGTCATACTAGTGTTTTCTGTGTTAATGTACACTTTATAATGTTATGGCGAGTAGGTGTGGGTCACGGGAAGGAATATACCGTATTTTCCGCACTATAAGGCGCACCGGATTATTAGCCGCACCTTCAATGAATTACATATTTCATAACTTTGTCCACCAATAAGCCGCCCCGGATTATAAGCCGCGCCTACGCTGCGCTAAAGGGAATGTCAAAAAAACAGTCAGATAGTTCAGTCAAACTTTAATAATATATTGAAAACCAGCGTTCTAACAACTCTGTCCCAAAATGTACGCAAATGTGCAATCACAAACATAGTAAAATTCAAAATGGTGTAGAGCAATAGCAACATAATGTTGCTCGAACGTTAATGTCACAACACACAAAATAAACATAGCGCTCACCTTCTGAAGTTATTCTTCATTCGTAAATCCTTCGAATTCTTCGTCTTCGGTGTCCGAATTGAAAAGTTGCGCAAGCGTGGTATCCAAAATGGCCGGTTCCGTCTCGTCGAAGTCATCGGAGTCAGTGTCGCTGTTGTTCTGTGAATCCTGCCTTCCGGAAAGCTCGGACCACAGTTGTGACCGAAATATCTGCCCAGGCATTTACGATCCACTGGCAAATGTTGGCGTATGTCGTCCGGCGCTGTCTGCCCGTCTTAGTGAAGGTGTGTTCGCCTTCGGAGCTGTGTGAAAAAAGCCACCCGGCCTCTTCGCGTAAACTTCCCTTAACCACTCGCTCATCTTTTCTTCATCCATCCATCCCTTCGAGTTAGCTTTTATGATGACGCCGGCTGGAAAGGTCTCTTTGGCAAGGTCTTCCTTTTGAATATCACCATGGGTGGAAGTTAGCATGGCAAGCTAGAACCACAGTGAAGGATGACTTCTCATTCCCTGTGGTGCGAATATTCACCGTACGTGCTCCCGTTCCACAGTGCGGTTCACAGGAATATCAGTTGCTGTGAAATACGGTAGTAATCCGTGTGCGGATGGAGAGATTGCGTCTTTTTATGAACCGGATCCTTGTCGCTAAGTAGGAGCCATTTTGTGGTCTTTACAGATGTAAACAGGAAATGAAACGTACGGTGATATCCGCGCGTTTTTTCTTCTTCTTCCGGGGGCGGGTGGTTGCTTACAGTAGAAGAAGAAGCGCTTCCTGTTCTATGGGGGCGGGTGCTTTCCTTGGCGGTTGCTTGCGTAGAAGAAGAAGCGCTTCCTGTTCTACCGGGAAAAAAGATGGCGGCTGTTTACCGAAGTTGCGAGATCGAAACTTTATGAAAATGAATCGTAATAAAGCGCACCGGGTTATAAGGCGCACTGTCAGCATTTGAGAAAATTTGTGGTTTTTAGGTGCGCCTTATAGTGCGGAAAATACGGTAATTTCTAATTTGAGGTGAATACGTTTTTATTTTGCATAATGAGCCAATTTTATTTTAAAAAAAATAGACCCAATATAATTTCCACTGCAGATGACCCTGGTTATCAGAAGGATGGATGAATTGATTAACGTTGAAGAACTTATTCGGGTGCTACCATTTAGTGGTCAATTGTACGGAATATGTACTGTACTGTGTAATCTACTAATAAAAGTTTCAATCAATCAATCAATCACCTTTCGATCAAAGCAAAACTTCCATTAACTAATCTCTGTATAAAGCAAATGTTGTTACTCTGAGGGAGTTGGTAACGTGCGGCGTATGAACAAGGAAGGCCACGAGGACAATGGGTACAGGTGATGGGGTGCCATAGCTGGCGACTGCGCTCAGGCTAGACAATGAGCAAGATTCATTGGGTCATTTTTTTTGCTTGCGTCTGTCAGGACCTGGAATGAAATGTTGAATGTTTGATGGGCGGAGAAAAGGGCAGAATTTGTCATTGTGTTCGCCGTTGAAGCCCAAGGAGCATCAGAAAGACCCCCAACAAGGGAAATTAGAGAACAAACTGAGAGCAAGACGGTCTTTGACGGGAAGGAATGAGTCAAAAAGAAAATAAGAAAAACCAGAGACGGCATGGCTGGGTGTGTTTTTAGGGGCTGTCTGATGGATGAGGGGTGTAGTGAGCTTGGTGGGGGCGGTGTCTCCTGAATGATGATGGCCTAATATCATCATCCCCCTGTCAGGCCTAATAGGCTTTCCTTGGTAGGAATCACTCACACAGAGCCGCCATAATGCCCGGACCCCCTGACAGCATCATCCATCCGCTCAAGCCAAGCCAAGTCTCCAAACTAATAAGGAAATACATGCTTCAAGGAGATGTGAAAAATTAAACAGGTAGCTCACGGACAATTTGTTTCTCTGGGATCTTTATTATATTTACCCCATGTCTTCTCTCTCTTCCCATTGGAGACAATAGAAGGTGATTTGCTGACATGGCAGCTCTGCAACGAATGCGATAAACACTCTGCTCTCTTTCCCATAGTCGTTCTTTCGTAACTCCATTCAGACAAACCTAGAGTATGACCGTAAATAACATTAGTAACGCCACCTATGGGTTGTATTCCAAGTGCCTTAGAAGACGTGTTAGCATCCGAGTACTGTCAGGTTCAAACACTGATGACTTCTATTAAACAGACGAGAAGCAAGGAATCATGCAGAGACAGAGTTAAATGTTGCTCAATTGAGGAGAGACGTGTTTTGGGCTGTACTCTACGTTCTAAAAGTCCAGTCCACGTGCTTCCTCTATTTCAGGGGTGTCAAACTCAAATACAGAGTGGGCTAAAAATTTAAAACTGAACAAAGCCGCGGGCCAAGGTTGAACAAATTAACCTTTTAATAGGGACCCAAACAAGTTTTGCATTGAATATTGAACAAGCAAGGCTTATATAACTTTATAGTGACATGCAAAATCGAGTTTCAAATAATAATAATAATAATTAAAAAAGATCAATGGCATATCAAATACAATTTAAATAAAAATTGAATGCCTCTTTTCTATTTGCAGCCTTCTGAGGTAAATATCAACATTAACTTTTTCCACAGACTAATAAATTTGAAAATAAAATAACAATCAATAAACCAACCAATCAGGACTTTAAACTGCTCAGTTTGCAACACACTGATCTAATCTGATGTGCCCAAGCCAGATACCTGCCATCTTTTCTTGGATGCTAGTTCATTAATGTCGGGGCTCAGGCTTTGAGCTGAGGCAACCGTCATTATCGAACGAAGGTGTTCATCAATCATTATATCTCGTCCACCCGGACCACAGTCTTGGGGGCGTGCCTTAAATGCACTGCCTTTAACGTACTCTACGAGCTATTGCCATGTCCGCTTTTCATCCATTCTAAAATCGTTCAAGACCCAGTCACAAGATATGTGCGGCTTCTGTACACACACACGAGTGAATGCAACGCATACTTCATCAACAGCGATACAGGTTACACTGAGGTTGCCAGTATGAAAAACTTTAACACTGTTAGAAATATACGCCACACTGTGAATCCACACCAAACAAGAATGACAAACACATTTCGGGAGAACATCCGCACCGTAACACAACATAAACACAACAGAACAAATGCCCAAAATCCTTTGCAGCACTAACTCTTCCGGAACGTTACAAAATACACCCACGCTACCACCAAACCCCCCCCCCCCCGCCACACACACACACCTTGTAGCGTCCCGGAAGAGTTAGTGCTGCAAAGGGTTCTGGGTATTTGTTCTGTTGTGTTTATGTTGTGGTACGGTGCGGATGTTCTCTCGAAATGTGTTTGTCATTCTTCTTTGGTGTGGGTTCACAGTGTGGCGTATATTTCTAACAGTGTTAAAGTTTTTTATTAGGCTCCCCTCAGTGCAGCCTGTATCGCTGTTGATGAAGTATGCGTTGCATTCAATTGTGCGTGCGTGCAGAAGCCGCACATGTTATGAAACTGGGCCAGCACTCGTTGGACTGGCTGAAAAGCAGACGTGACGATTTTCAGGAGGGGCGCTGAAGTTTGGAAGACTCCCCCGGGAGGGTTGGCAAGTATTAGAATTAGCGGTGAATGCGGTGTTACCGCGGCACCGCCGCAATATATAATCGGCGGGCCAGCTTTAGTGTTAATTTGATATCGCCTCAAGGGCCAAGTGAAATTACACGGCGGGCCAAATCTGGCCCGCGGGCCAGAGTTTGACACCCATGCTCTATTTATTTGGGAGGTCCCTGGTTACATCGCTGAAGCTGTCGCTGTGGGAAGGGGGTAATCTCGACACAATATATGATTATACAAATATGCAAATGTGCTGACAGTCGTGACATCGCCTTGTCTCTGCTCTGTCTGCGTCACGGTACTCGATGTTCGGCCTTGGCAGTCCGCAGGCCGATTCTGGAAACAAACACTGATACGAGACTGGCTTGCAATCTTTTGGATTGCCAGCTTTGCACAGACAAAGAAAAATACCATTTCAGCACAATGGATAATAACTATAACAACGGCCCTTAAGCATAAGAGTTGTGTGATAATATATACATAACTATTCTAACAGTACAGTAGATCCTGCAATTAGCGGAGGTTATATTTTTTGAGACTACTCGGCAATGTCCACCAAAACGTCTATTTTTGGCACACGGCTACCTCATACCCTCCAAACCCTTCTGCTAGCTCGACGTTGACTCTCTCCTCTCATTTCAGCTCAAAATGGTGACGTTTTAATCATTAGAAAAGAGTTAGCGCTAGGCCTCTCGTTGTCGCTCTTCAATTGCCACTGTTAACTGATGATGAAGAATGCTAACAAGCTAAAGCTACATGCATTGAATCCAAATTGAAGCCCTGTTATGTGTTCAAAGTGCTTCAGTTGACATCTAGAATATTAGTACAGTAGATTAGTAAAAAAACAAAAAACTCCTCTCTGAGCTGCCACCTTAACGTGGTAGAGGAGTTTGCGTGTCCCAATGATCCTAGGAGCTATGTTGTCCGGGGGCTTTATGCCCCCTGGTAGGGTCTCCCAAGACAAACTGGTCCTAGGTGAGGGATCAGACAAAGAGCAGCTCGAAGACCTCTATGAAGAAAACGAACAAGGAACCCAGATTTCCCTTGCCCGGACGCGGGTCACCGGGGCCCCCCTCTGGAGCCAGGCCCGGCCGGGCACAGCCCAAAGAGGCAACGTGGGTCCCCCCTCCAATGGGCTCACCACCCATAGCAGGGGTCATAGAGGTCGGGTGCGATGTGAGCTGGGCGGAAGCCGAGGGCAGGGCACTTGGCGGTCCGATCCTCGGCTACAGAAGCTAGCTCTTGGGACATGGAACGTCACCTCGCTGGGGGGGAAGGAGCCTGAGCTAGTGCGCGAGGTGGAGAAGTTCCAGCTAGATATAGATAGATATAGGGGTACAAGTGGTACCCCTTGTAGACAAGGGGTACCACTCAAAGACTCAAAGTCCTGGGCATGACGTTAAAGTGAATCTGGCAGTGGAGGCTCCTCTTTGGGGTTTTGGGGCGCTAGGAGGTTAACCCCTTTACTACTGTTACCCCAGGTGGCCCTTGGCAAAGCCCTAGTACCTGACTGCCCCCTAGCCAGGGATACGGTGAAGACCTCAACGGCGGAGCAGGTAGAAGACGGTAGATTTAAGAACTACCACAACGGCTGAGATGGCGGAAGAAGGCTGCAGCAGAAAAGGGTCCCCAGTCGTCTTGGACTCCATGCCACTGGACCCTGACCCGATTCTGTCAAGCATGGTGTGGTGACTGTCTGTGCACCAGTCTCCCCACGTAAAACAAAGTCACGCACAGGCATCCTCCATAAAGGGATACACCCCTACCAGCAGGATCGTCATACTCGTTCGAGTGACCCCTTGTAGTTGAATGATTTGAGTGGAAATGGCATTTCCCCATTTCATGGTCTCACAAGATGTAATTTCTCTTTAAATATCCTTCTTGAAAATGGCCTTGCAAATATATGTCTTGTCTTGCAGTCGAGGCGTGTTGGCTGAGTTCTTAAAGTTTACTCCACAGCGTGCTCATCAATAACATCCAGCTGGCTACATGGCTACATTCAACAACCTAAAAGGGGCTACTGCGCCATGCTCTTCACTACTGTGGCATGCTGGGTAATGGAGTTCTTATGTTACCTAGCTAATAACATCACACTATATATCTGCCACCTAATCAACGTTTTTTTCTCCTTTGTGGGTCAACACTTACCGCTTCCTGCTAAGTTGCAACTTGTGATTGGATACTCACTTTGGAATGACAAGTGAGTATCCAATCACAGTTTCGTTAACATCAGGCTACCTAGATAGGCTACTGTCAACAACTTGCGATCTGATTGGCTGTTGCAACTGTCTCTCAACTGTATGTGTTCTCAAATTCATCCGCTAACGGTCCTGGTGAGTATCCAATCACGTAAATGTCACGTTCAACGTGAGGCCATCTATAAACTCCGTTTCCATATGAGTTGGGAAATTGTGTTAGATGTAAATATAAACGGAATACAATGATTTGCAAATCCTTTTCAACACATATTTAATTGAATGTACTACAAAGACAAGATATTTGATGTTCAAACTCATAAACTTTATTTTTTTTTGCAAATAATCATTAACTTTAGAATTTGATGCCAGCAACACGTGACAAAAAAGTTGGGAAAAGTGGCAATAAATACTGATAAAGTTGAGGAATGCTCATCGAACACTTATTTGGAACATCCCACAGGTGAACAGACTAAATGGGAACAGGTGGGTGCCATGATTGGGTATAAAAGTAGATTCAATGTAATGCTCAGTCATTCACAAACAAGGATGGGGCGAGGGTCACCACTTTGTCAACAAATAGTTGAGCAAATTGTTGAACAGTTTAAGAAAAACCTTTCTCAACCAGCTATTGCAAGGAATTTAGGGATTTCACCTTCTACGGTCCGTAATATCATCAAAGCGTTCAGAGAATCTGGAGAAATCACTGCACGTAAGCAGCTAAGCCCGTGACCTTCGATCCCTCAGGCTGTACTGTATCAACAAGCGACATCAGTGTGTAAAGGATATCACCACATGGCTTCAGGAACACTTCAGAAAACCACTGTAAGTAACTACAGTTGGTTGCTACATCTGTAAGTGCAAGTAAGTAAGTGCAACCCTTTATCAACAACACCCAGAAACGCCATCGGCTTCGCTGGGCCTGAGCTCATCTAAGATGGACTGATACAAAGTGGAAAAGTGTTCTGTGGTCTGACGAGTCCATATTTCAAATTGTTTTTGGAAACTGTGGACGTTGTGTCCTCTGGACCAAAGAGGAAAAGAAACATCTGTATTGTCATAGGCGCAAAGTTGAAAAGCCAGCATCTGTGATGGTATGGGGGTGTATTAGTGCCCAAGACATGGGTAACTTACACATCTGTGAAGGCGGCATTAATGCTGAAAGGTACATACAGGTTTTGGAGCAACATATGTTGCCATCCAAGCAACGTTACCATGGACGCCCCTGCTTATTTCAGCAAGACAATGCCAAGCCACGTGTTACAACAGCGTGGCTTCATAGTAAAAGCCAATAATGCTGTGGAGGGAGATGTGGCCAGCGCTGCCTGCAGGAGCAAAGGTCACCGCCTCTGTCCATGGTGCTGAGGACAGAGCACCATCAGACGGGGGCGTGGCAGTGCTGACGGCGAGACACAGCTGGCAGGTGATTAGATTTCACAGGTGATACGTGTTAATCCAATCATCTGTTGTCTTTAACAGTAAGCGGCCGCGAGCAGGAGGGGAGAGAGGATACGGACGTGACTGAAAAGTCACGTTCTGCTGGAGAAAGAGTTGGACACAAATATACGCACATTAAAAACTTTGTTAAAACTGCACGCTTGGCTCTTGTGCCGTGTCTACAGCGGAACTGCTAGGAGGCAACTTCAACAAATGCCATTTTTTGTGGTCCCCTTTATTTAGAAAAGTACCGAAAAGTATCGAAATACATTTTGGTACCGGTACCGGTACCAAAATATTGGTATCCGGACAACACTTGACAAGACTAGTCATTCGTGCTGTAACTTTAGTTTGTCTATGCAAATCACAACGGAATTTGGCACACACCTTTACTGTTTGTTTACTATGTAGAAATCTCGAAATGTTTAAAATAACCTTTTTTTTTTTCTTTTTTTTAATAGTCGTCCATTCGAAAAATCAATTGAAAGATTAGTAGTTAGCGCTGTAACTTAAGTTTGCCTTGTAGTATTTCAGCAAGATTTCCCCCGCGACCCCAAGAGGGACAAGCTGTAGAAAATAGATGGATGAATGGATGGATGGTTGAACATAGCAACTAAATGGCCATAAATCATTGACCGTTTGTCTAATGATTATCAAACATGTATGCCAGCATGGCTTCCGCTCCTTCCCCCCCTGTGTGGATTAGTAGCATATACAAGCAGAGGAAGGGGGAGGGGGTCATCATCATCAGGATTAAAAATAGACGATCTAACGGGCGCGTCTTCTTCTTCTAACGTATTCTAATTTTAGTGCCGTTAGGAGTCGCCCCATCGCTGTTTTCCTTTCCGCGCGCCCATCTACAATACACCTGTCACTGCTTTCTCCGGCGCAATGGCTGATCACAGCACACTTTAAACATGCTTACTCTCCTCTTATCTCTTCCCATACCCTGCGCGATCCCGCTATCTCCCATCGTCGCTTTAATCATGTGACACCTTCTAAACCAAACCCCCCTTCCCCCCCCCTGTCCGCCTCCCTGCCTCCACACACACACACACACACACATACACACACACACACACACACGCAAATATACACACACCAAACAATATAACTGCCTCCATCAATATCTCTGACAACATTTTCTGCTTTCAAAAGCGTCCGTCCCGTCGAAATTGTCAAATTTCATTAAGTACTGTGTACCGCGCACATTAGGCCATCACTGCGTTTCTGCTTTTAAAAGCTACTTTAATAAATACACAGACGTAAGAAGCCAGCAATGCATTTCCATCACATGCCCCGCTCTGTCTTTCTTATGCATATACAGTAATTACTAGAGTACCCAGCAGTCACTCTTTCAGACAGTCCATATTTGAAGTGGGATGGAGAAATATGCTGCCATGCACAAACATATGCATTTATTCAAATATACTTTGCAAATACATATGTTGTGCACCATTGTAGGAAAGATACACATTTGTGTTATTTCTACTTGGCTTGACTTTATATCTTTCAACAATGATGTCATTTTGTTGACTACCGTATTTTCCGCACTATAAGCCGCGCCTAAAAACCACACATTTTCTCAAAATCTGACAGTGCGGCTTATAACCCGGTGCGCCTTATATATGGATTAATATTAATATTCATTTTCATAAAGTTTAGGTCTCGCAACTACGGTAAACAGCCGCCATCTTTTTTCCCCGTAGAAGAGGAAGCGCTTCTTCTTCTATGGTAAGCAACCGCCAAGGTAAGCACCCGCCCCCATAGAAGAGGAAGCGCTTCTTCTTCTACTGTAAGCAACCACCCGCCCCCGTAGAAGAAGAAGCCCCCGGATATTGCGTTTCATTTCATTTGTGTGTTTACATCTGTAAAGACCACAAAATGGCTCCTATTAAGAGACACGCGTACAACGCAGAATTCAAACTCAAGGCAATAAGTCACGCAGTAGAACACGGAAATAGAGCAGCAGCGAGAGAATTGAACATAAATGAATCAATGGTGCGTAGGTAGAGGAAGCAACAAGATGACCTGCGCCACTAAGACAGGGAGACAGCGCCGGACGACATACGCCAACATCTGCCAGTGGATTGTAAATGCCTGGGCGGATATATCGGTCTCAACTGTGGTCCGAGCTTTCCGGAAGGCAGGATTCACGGAACTGCTGGACAACAACAGCGACATTGACTCTGATGACTTCGACGAGACGGAGCCGGCCATTTTGGATGCCGTATTCGCCCAACTTTTTAATTCAGACACTGAAGAAGAATTCAAGGGATTTATGGATGAGGAATAATTTCAGAAAGTGAGCTTTAAATCTTTATTTTGTGTGTTGTGTGACATTAACGTTCGAGCAACGTTGAGTTATTGATGTTACTATTGCTCTGCACTAATTTGAGTGTTACTATTTTTGTGATTGCACATTTGCACATTACATTTTGGGGGTGAACAGAGTTGTTAGAACGCTGGTTTGTAATATATTATTAAAGTTTGACTGACCTATCTGACTGTTTTTTTGACATTCCCTTTAGCGCAGCGTAGGCGCGGCTTATAACCCGGGGCGGCTTATAGGTGGACAAAGTTTTGAATTATGCCATTCATTGAAGGTGCGGCTAATAACCCGGGGCGGCTTATAGTGCGGAAAATACGGTAGATATTTGATTAATGGTGTCTTGAAGCAATTTAAGCAAAAATATAGTGCACTATTTGGCTGCATCCTGCAGAGGCACTATTGATTCAGTTTAAAACATGTTTTCGTCTAAATAAGTTCAGCTATGGGAAGTTAAACTACCGTACTATGGAATAATTATTATTGTGCTCTACTGACATCGAAATGGGAGATTCTAAAAATCCATCCATCCATCCATCTTCTTCCGCTTATCCGAGGTCGGGTCGCGGGGGCAGCAGCCTAAGTAGGGAAGCCCAGACTTTCCTCTCCCCAGCCACTTCGTCCAGCTCTTCCTGTGGGACCCCGAGGCGTTCCCAGGCCAGCCGGGAGACATAGTCTTCCCAACGTGTCCTGGGTCTTCCCCGCGGCCTCCTACCGGTCGGACATGCCCTAAACACCTCCCTCGGGAGGCGTTCGGGTGGCATCCTGACCAGATGCCCGAACCACCTCATCTGGCTCCTCTCGATGTGGAGGAGCAGCGGCTTTACTTTGAGCTCCCCCCGGATGACAGAGCTTCTCAAGGAAATAAGCGGCTATTTTACGAAAATAAATAATAACAGTATACAATATTATAATAAAATAGAATACATTTTAATGATATATAATATACAATGTTTGAATAATGAAAATATAAAATGCATTGCAAAACCTAACATAACATATAATATAAATAATAATAACAATAATAATACAAACACTACTCCTACTTATAACAACATAATAGCAACCATAAAATATATTATTCGTGGGCATTTAGCTATTTTAATGATTGACTGCATTATTATACAAGATATGTAATTCTGAATAAATTTTTTTTTTCCAAAAATCAAATGTTCTCCTGGTATATATAATATTATAACCTAATAAATAAAAGTTCAAATGAACCCTCATGTTGTTTCAGGTGCATCATCTCCTTTTTGTCCAGCTTTCACACACACACACACACACACACACACACACACACACACACACACACACACACACACACACACACACACACACACACACACACACACACACACACACACACATCAACACTAATGTGGGCATGCCGCATGATGCGCGTGCCTCTCCATCGGTAGGTGGACCCTGCAAGATGCAGGGCGTGTGGTAATAAGCGAGTTGTCCATGAGGTGTGCTGCCAGACCATTGTGGTCTCCACGCTTGGTGCTTCTCTTTGTGCCGTGACACACTACCAGCCAGAGGCAGAAAGGAGCTGTCTGTCGTCAGGCCGGCTGCTGACACCCGGGGGTGGGTGGCCATGGAGAATAGAGGGGAGGCAGCTGGTAGGCCGAACAGGAAGTGCAGTGGTAACCGTATCAACACAAACCCGAGCGGCCTGCAACAGGTCATATGAAAAGTGATGTTTGCTTTCTTACTGTATCTTTGTGTGACGTTGCCGTGCCGAACCGACACCTTTTGTGTGCCCTCTCATTAGAGCTTTAGACGGCGAGCTCTGTCAATTCACAGGTGACGACAACTATGGCCGCCAGAGCGCGTCGAGTAAACAGACCAAAAACAACAGCTGAGGTCACTCCGACGCTTCTATTGTGGCCTTTTTAAATGTAAGAGGCATAGTTTAGTTTCCGCTGCATCGGTGTGTTTAATGCTATTCACTTTCAATGTTGTTTTGTGGGTTCCTGCTATAAGTAAAAATATATATATATAATTGCTCAATATAATTGTTTACCATTTCACTCAGGAGCAGACATCACACAAGTATTTTGTAGGATTTTCTAAAAAAAAAAAGTCAAAAATTGGTAAAAAGCAGACATTTTTAATTAATACAATTTGTATTTAATATAAATAATTAAAATAAATAATTTTTCCAAGAAAAGATACCTAGTCAACCAAACATGCAAGATTTTTGGTTTTAACTTTTAAGAAGTTTTTCGTGCAAAAATGTCTGGTAATTAGCATGGAGTAGACTTCTATTTTTTTTCTCCATTTAACGTCATTTAAAACAAATAGCCTCCGTGTGTCTTTTCCGGACAAGCTACCCTTTATACAAACAAAAACACGTTTGGAGTTTTAAAACAGGTCTTTGAAATTAAAATAAATACATGATTACAAATAAATATTTACATTCATTTATACAGAACATTTCTGGTGTCACTTTCAGATAAGGTAATATATATATATATATATATATATATATATATATATATATATATATATATATATATATATATATATGTATATATATGTCTTAATAAGGTTATCCAAAAAATAGTGCTCGATACCGTAGTAGAGCGCAATATATGTATGTGTGGGAAAAAAATCACAAGACTATTTCATCTCTACAGGCCTGTTTCATGAGGGGTTCCCTCAATCATCAGGAGAAATCTCCTGATGATTGAGGGAACCCCTCATGAAACAGGCCTGTAGAGATGAAATAGTCTTGTGATTTTTTCCCACACATACATATATATATATATATATATATATATATATATATCAATCAATCAATCAATCAATGTTTATTTATATAGCCCTAAATCACAAGTGTCTCAAAGGGCTGCACAAGCCACAACGACATCCTCGGTACAAAGCCCACATAAGGGCAAGGAAAAACTCACCCCAGTGGGAGGTCGATGTGAATGACTATGAGAAACCTTGGAGAGGACCGCGTATGTGGGTAACCCCCCCCCCCCCCCCCCCCCCTCTAGGGGAGACCGAAAGCAATGGATGTCGAGTGGGTCTGACATAATATTGTGAGAGTCCAGTCCATAGTGGATCCAACATAATAGTAAGAGTCCAGTCCATAGTGGGGCCAGCAGGACACCATCCCGAGCGGAGACGGGTCAGCAGCGCAGAGATGTTCCCAGCCGATGCACAGGCGAGCGGTCCACCCCGGGTCCCGACTCTGGACAGCCAGCACTTCATCCATGGCCACCGGACCTGTGCCCCCCACCCCCCCCCCCTCCACAAGGAATAGGGGAGCAGAGGAGAAAAGAAAAGAAACGGCAGATCAACTGGTCTAACAGGGGGGCTATTTAAAGGCTAGAGTATACAAATGAGTTTTAAGATGTTAAGATATTATATATATATATATATATATATATATATATATATATATATATATATATACATAGTCGAGGTTACTGTGGTTTATCTGTTATACAGTACTTAATACCAGGGTGGACCGGAAGATACGTTAGGTCAGGAAAAATCTCAGAGGCTATTTCATCCCTACAAGCCTGTTTTGCAGGTTTCCCTGCTCTTCAGGGGATTTTTATTAAATTATTAATATGAATATTAATTAATTAATTAATATGTATTAATATTTATTTATTATTAATAGTATTAATAATAATAATTACAATTCCTGAAAAGCAGGGAAACCTGCAAAACAGGCTTGTAGGGATGAAATAGCCTCTGTGTTTTTTCCCTGCTCTTCAGGGGATTGTATTAAATTATTAATATTACTATTAATTAATTAATTAATATGTATTAATATTTATTTATTATTAACAGTATTAATAATAATAATTATAATTCCTGGAAAGCAGGGAAACCTGCGAAACAGGCTTGTAGGGATGAAATAGCCTCTGTGTTTTTTCCTGACCTAACGTATATATATATATATATATATATATATATATATATATATATATATATATATATATATATATATATACATTGTCTTTATAATCCGTTTTGTCATTTAACATCAATTAACATTGATGTTCATCAACAGTTAACAATGTCACGTTATCGATGGGAAAATGAATTTTTAGACAATATGATTTGCCTGAGCGGCTAGGAGACACCAAGAGTAAAAAATGGATTAGAAAGGAAAGATAAAAAAAATAAAAAATAAAGAATTAAAATTACTTGGGACTGTGTGTGTGTATGAGGTGGCGACTTGTCTAGGGTGTACCCCGCCTACCGCCCAAATGCAGCTGAGATAGGCTCCAGAACCCCCCGCGACCCCAAAAGGGACAAGCGGTAAAAAATGGATGGATGGATATATGTATGTATCACTTTTTGGAATCTGGATTACCGTGTATATATATATATATATATATATATATATATATATATATATATATATATATATATATATATATATATGGACTTTTGGAATTTTCTGACAGGCTCAGAAGAATTTAGTAGTCTAATATTGGAATCATTAGAATAATAAACAATCAACCAGTGTGACTGTGAAATAAATAGTGGGTGTTGTACACTGTAGGTGAAGTTTCCTATAGTCCTGTTAATTCTTGTAAGGGAATTATGTGTAAATTAATTATACAAACGTAGATACAAACAAGCAAGTAAACAAAAATTAATGGCCAATGCATTCACATCGTTTTTGAATAAGGTGCAACCAACACTTTAGGTTGAATTAACAAGTGGAAACCTTTTACTGCTCTCATTTTCAGTATTCAAGAGATTTTCAATTAAAGTACGATAACCAACATTTTAACAGTGGAATTTTCTGCTACTTCTGCTTTTGTTTTAATACATAGAATAATACAAAATGAAGTGCAACTAACATCTCTTAAGGTTGAATTAACAGTAGGTTTAGCTGAGAAATTAAGTGCAACCAAATCATTTCAGATTAAATTAGCAGTGGTTTGACCTGCTACTGCTCTCATTTTAATAAACACGCAACATCATAAAGACAAAACGGAAGTGGCAGCGGACAAGTTTGGGCGACAAACGAACCAAATGGCCGAGGGTGTAAAGAACGAAGTCATAAATATATTTTTTTTACTCTTTCAATAACCCTAACATAATATGTTCATTCTCAGTCTCAAGTTGGCGCGTCGGCAAACTTGCTCCGTGGTCTCTTTCGTTTTGTCCGTCACGTCCTTAGTGGGTTAAAGTTAAGTTGTGGCTTTATATTATTGTGTTGTTTTTATTTGCATTTGACCTTTCTCGTCCTTCTTATTAAAAGTGCTAAACTCCATATAAAGTCTACTTTTCTTACATCCAATGTTTGTCCCCCAATTATTAATTAAATCTACATTGTCTTTTAAACCAATGTTAGATCGATACCTATCTTCCGGAAGGCCAGATTGCTGAGCACAGAGCAATATACTTGACATTTAGGAATATAAATCGATCTATCTATATATCGATTGATTGATATATAGATACTAGTGTTGTCCCGATACCAATATTTTGGTGCCAGGACCGGTATCAAAATTATTTTGATACTTTTCGGTACTTTTCAATACTTTTTTAAAGTAAGGGCACCACAAAATAATGCATTATTGGCTTTATTTTAACAAAAAAATCTTACGGTTCATTAAACATATGTTTCTTATTGCAATTTTGTCCTTAAATAAAGTAGTGAACATACTAGACAACTTGTCTTTTTTTAGTAAGTAAGCAAACAAAGGCTCCTAATTTAGCTGCTGACATATGCAGTAACATATTGTGTCATTTTCCATTCTATTATTTTGTCAACATTATTAAGGACAAGTGGTAGAAAATGAATTATTAATCTACTTGTTCATTTACTGTTAATATCTGCTTACTTTCTCATTTAACATGTTCTATCTACACTTTTGTTAAAATAATCATTAATTCTTCTTTTGTTTGGATGCTTTACATTAGTTTTGGATGATACCACAAATTTGGGTATCAATCAGATACCAAGTAGTTACAGGATGATAACTATTTTATCCACTAGCGACGCTGAGATCATTATTCATGCGTTCGTTACGTCTCGTCTCGACTACTGTAACGTATTATTTTCGGGTCTCCCTATGTCTAGCATTAAAAGATTACAATTGGTACAAAATGCGGCTGCTAGACTTTTGACAAGAACAAGAAAGTTTGATCATATTACGCCTATACTGGCTCACCTGCACTGGCTTCCTGTGCACTTAAGATGTGACTTTAAAGTTTTACTACTTACGTATAAAATACTACACGGTCTAGCTCCGTCCTATCTTGTCGATTGCATTGTACCATATGTCCCGGCAAGAAATCTGCGTTCAAAGAACTCCGGCTTATTAGTGATTCCCAGAGCCCCAAAAAAGTCTGCGGGCTATAGAACGTTTTCTATTCGGGCTCCAGTACTATGGAATGCCCTCCCGGTAACAATTAGAGATGCTACCTCAGTAGAAGCATTTAAGTCCCATCTTAAAACTCATTTGTATACTCTAGCCTTTAAATAGCCCCCCTGTTAGACCAGTTGATCTGCCGTTTCTTTTCTTTTCTCCTCTGCTCCCCTTTTCCTTGAGGGTGGGGGGGCACAGGTCCGGTGGCCATGGATGAAGTGCTGGCTGTCCAGAGTCGTGACCCGGGGTGGACCGCTCGCCTGTGCATCGGCTGGGAACATCTCTGCGCTGCTGACCCGTCTCCGCTCGGGATGGTGTCCTGCTGGCCCCACTATGGACTGGACTCTTACTATTATGTTGGATCCACTATGGACTGGACTCTCACAATATTACCGTATTTTCCGCACTATAAGGCGCACCTAAAAACCACAATTTTTCTCAAAAGCTGACAGTGCGCCTAATAACCCGGTGCGCTTTATTACGATTCATTTTCATAAAGTTTCGGTCTCGCAACTTCGGTAAACAGCCGCCATCTTTTTTCCCGGTAGAACAGGAAGCGCTTCTTCTTCTACGCAAGCAACCGCCAATGAAAGCACTCGCCCCCATAGAACAGGAAGCGCTTCACCCGCCCCCATAGAACAGGAAGCGCTTCACCCGCCCCCGGAAGAAGAAGAAAAAACGCGCGGATATCACCGTACGTTTCATTTCCTGTTTACATCTGTAAAGACCACAAAATGGCTCCTACTAAACGATCCGGGTCATAAAAAGACGCAATCTCTCCATCCGCACACGGATTACTACCGTATTTCACAGCAACTGAACCGCACTGTGGAACGGGAGCACGTACGGTGAATATTCGCTCCACAGGGAATGAGAAGTCATCCTTCACTGTGGTTCTAGCTTGCCATGCTAACTTCCACTCATGGTGATATTCAAAAGGAAGACCTTGCCAAAAGAGACCTTTCCAGCCGGCGTCATCATAAAAGCTAACTCGAAGGGATGGATGGATGAAGAAAAGATGAGCGAGTGGTTAAGGGAAGTTTACGCGAAGCGGCCGGGTGGCTTTTTTCACGCTGCTCCGTCCATGTTGATATATGACTCTATGCGCGCCCACATCACAGATGGTGTCAAAAAACAAGTGAAGCACACAAATACAACACTCGCCGTCATTCCGGGTGGATTAACCAAAGAACTCCAACCGCTGGATATTGGTGTCAACAGGGCATTCAAATCGCGAACTGCGTGGGAAAAATGGATGACCGAAGGCGAACACACCTTCACTAAGACGGGCAGACAACGCCGGACAACATACGCCAACATCTGCCAGTGGATTGTAAATGCCTGGGCAGATATTTCTGTCACAACTGTGGTCCGAGCTTTCCGGAAGGCAGGATTCACAGAACTGCTGCACAACAACAGCGACACTGAATCCGATGATTTCGAAGAGACGGAGCCCGCCATTTTGGAAGCCACGCTAGCGCAACTTTTCAATTCGGACACCGAAGACGAAGAATTCGAAGGATTTACCGGTACGAATGAAGAATAACTTCAGAAAGTGAGCGCTATGTTTATTTTGTGTGTTGTGTGTTGTGACATTAACGTTCGAGCAACATTACCGGTATGTTGCTATTGCTCTACACCATTTTGAATTTTACTATGTTTGTGATTGCACATTTGTACATTTTGGGACAGAGTTGTTAGAACGCTGGTTTTCAATATATTATTAAAGTTTGACTGAACTATCTGACTGTTTTTTTGACATTCACTTTAGCGCAGCGTTTTTTTGACATTCACTTTAGCGCAGCGTAGGCGCGGCTTTTAGTCCGGGGCGGCTTATTGGTGGACAAAATTATGAAATATGTAATTCATAGAAGGTGCGGCTAATAATCCGGTGCGCCTTATAGTGCGGAAAATACGGTATGTCAGACCCACTCGACATCCATTGCTTTCGGTCTCCCCTAGAGGGGGGGGGTTACCCACATATGCGGTCCTCTCCAAGGTTTCTCATAGTCATTCACATGGACGTCCCACTGGGGTGAGTTTTTCCTTGCCCGTATGTGGGCTTTGTACCGAGGATGTCGTTGTGGCTTGTGCAGCCCTTTGAGACACTTGTGATTTAGGGCTATATAAATAAACATTGATTGATTGATTGATACATTGGTCATATTCAAAGTCCTCATGTGTCCAGGGACATACCGTATTTTTCGGACTATAAGTCACAGTTTTTTTCATAGTTGGGGTGCGACTTATACTCTGGAGCGACTTATGTGTGAAATTATCAACACATTACCGTAAAATATCAAATAATATTATTTATCTCATTCACGTAAGAGACTAAACGTATAAGATTTCATGGGATTTAGCGATTAGGAGTGACAGATTGTTTGGTAAACGTATAGCATGTTCTATATGTTATAAATATTTGAATGACTCTTACCATAATATGTTACATTAACATACCAGGCACGTTCTCAGTTGGTTATTTATGCCTCATATAACGTTCACTCAGTCACATTTAGCCTGTTGTTCACTATTCTTTATTTATTTTAAATTGCCTTTCAAATGTCTATCCTTGGTGTTGGGTTTTATCAAATACATTTCCCCAAAAAATGCGATTTATACTCCAGTGCGACTTATACATGTTTTTTTTCCTTCTTTATTATGCATTTTCGGCCGGTGCGACTTATACTCCGGAGCGACTTATACTCCGAAAAATACGGTAATATAAATTTTTTTTAAACGCAAGAAGATGTGATGCCAAAAAATATTGACGTAATCATAGTAGTGTCGACTAGACACGCTCCTGTACTTTGGTATCATTACAGTGGATGTTGGGTATAGATCCACCCGTGGCGTTTGTTTACATTTTGACACCAGTGAGCTACGGTGTGTAGTGAAGCAATGTTTAGCTATGGACCGGTACTTTTCAGAGGCGGTATAGTACCGAATATGATTCTTTAGTATCGCGGTACTATACCAATACCGGTATACCGTACAACCCTAATGGGTACCAATGCATTAGATACCATATCACTCTGAAATTTTTGGGAGGGGTTTTTCTTATAAGCGCACAATCATTTTGTAAATAATGTCCTATAATTAGTGTGGAATTGACACATTTTAAAGATATTTTAGTGTATTTAATTTGACTTATTAGGTACAATTTTAGCACTGTGTTCAGTCTTGTGTCAAATCAAATTAAAAAAAAAAAACAGGGCTTAACTGACTAAAATAACTAGAATACTAAAAACCTTGTTTGTTTTAAACTGTGTTGATTATTTTTAGGACTGCCTTATTTTAAAACATTTATTTCGATTTGAATATTTACATTAAATATTCATACATTTAAAGTTCACTTTTCATTGTTTGCTTACAAATATTCATAAATAACGGAATGCCGATTACAGATAAGGCGTGCATGTTTTCCACTACCTGTGGCCATTACAGCGACCTCAAGACCAGGTCGAGATGTCGCCCTCTGTCCCCTCTACAAGTCAATAAATCACCATGTCACCTCTGCTGTCCGATGCCGTCTTGCTATCACTAACTTTGAGTGTCCTCTGCATTCTTCCACTTCCCTTGCTCTCTGCCTGACCCCTCAGCCCAAACAAACCTCCTGTCAGCGCTGCAGCGACAGGTACGACAGCTTTGGCTAATGTGAGGAGTGATGTCCCTCCCCTGTCCTCGACTTTGTGTCTCCCGTTCCTTACTTTCCTTCCGTGGCGTCATTTGTCCTTTTTAGGGGGGGCGAGGAGCTCCCCCCAAACACCCTCGAACCCCTCTAAATGATTTGGTGTTTTTCTTTTATGATTTTATTTTTGTTTTTTACAAAATACTGCCAACAAATTAAATTTAAAGTAGCCATTAAAGGGGAACATTACCACCAGACCTTTGTAAGCGTCAATATATACCTTGATGTTGCAGAAAAAAAGACCATATATTTTTTTAACCAATTTCCGAACTCTAAATGGGTGAATTTTGGCGAATTAAACACCTTTCTAATATTCGCTCTTGAAGCGATAACGTCACATCGGGAAGCAATCCGCCATTTTCTCAAACACCGAGTCAAATCAGCTCTGTTATTTTCCGTTTTTTCGACTGTTTTCCGTACCTTGGAGACATCATGCCTCGTCGGTGTGTTGTCGGAGGGTGTAACAACACGAACAGGGACGGATTCAAGTTGCACCAGTGGCCCAAAGATGCGAAAGTGTCAAGAAATTGGACGTTTGTTCCGCACACTTTACCGACGAAAGCTATGCTACGACAGAGATGGCAAGAATGTGTGGATATCCTGCGACACTCAAAGCAGATGCATTTCCAACGATAAAGTCAAAGAAATCTGCCGCCAGACCCCCATTGAATCTGCCGGAGTGTGTGAGCAATTCAGGGACAAAGGACGGCGGTAGCACGGCAAGCAATGGCGGCAGTTTGTTCCCGCGGACGAGCGAGCTAAACCCCCTGGATGTCTTGACTCACACCGTCCTGAAGATGATCAAGAGCTAGCTTCCCTGGCCTGCTGACATGAGGGTATGTCTACAGAATATATTAATTGATGAAAATTGGGCTGTCTGCACTCTCAAAGTGCATGTTGTTGCCAAATGTATTTCATATGCTGAAAACCTAGTTCATAGTTGTTAGTTTCCTTTAATGCCAAACAAACACATACCAATCGTTGGTTAGAAGGCGATCGCCGAATTCGTCCTCGCTTTCTCCCGTGTCGCTGGCTGTCGTGTCGTTTTCGTCGGTTTCGCTTGCATACGGTTCAAACCGATATGGCTCAATAGCTTCAGTTTCTTCTTCAATTTCGTTTTCGCTACCTGCCTCCACACTACAACCATCCGTTTCTGTTGAATCGCTTAAGCCGCTGAAATCCGAGTCTGAATCCGAGCTAATGTCGCTATAACTTGCTGTTCTATCCGCCATGTTTGTTTGTATTGGCATCACTATGTGACGTCACAGGAAAATGGACGGGTGTATATAACGATGGTTAAAATCAGGCACTTTGAAGCTTTTTTTAGGGATATTGCGTGATGGGTAAAATTTTGAAAAAAACTTCGAAAAAAAAAATAAGCCACTGGGAACTGATTTTTAATGGTTTTAACCCTTCTGAAATTGTGATAATGTTCCCCTTTAAAAGGTTGCATCTCGAAGATCTGCGATAATCTCATCGTACATACAGAGGTCAACAACACGAACAGGGACGGATTCAAGTTGCACCAGTGGCCCAAAGATGCGAAAGTGGCAAGAAATTGGACGTTTGTTCCGCACACTTTACCGACGAAAGCTATGCTACGACAGAGATGGCAAGAATGTGTGGATATCCTGCGACACTCAAAGCAGATGCATTTCCAACTGGACTGGACAGATCAGCTTTCAGGAAAAGAGAGCGGATGAGGGTATGTCTACAGAATATATTAATTGATGAAAACTGGGCTGTCTGCACTCTCAAAGTGCATGTTGTTGTCAAATGTATTTCATATGCTGTAAACCTAGTTCATAGTTGTTAGTTTCCTTTAATGCCAAACAAACACATACCAATCGTTGGTTAGAAGGCGATCGCCGAATTCGTCCTCGCTTTGTCCCGTGTCGCTGGCTGTCGTGTCGTTTTCGTCGGTTTCGCTTGCATACGGTTCAAACCGATATGGCTCAATAGCTTCAGTTTCTTCTTCAATTTCGTTTTCGCTACCTGCCTCCACACTACAACCATCCGTTTCAATACATTCGTAATCTGTTGAATCGCTTAAGCCTCTGAAATCCGAGTCTTAATCCGAGCTAATGTCGCTATAGCTTGCTGTTCTTTCCGCCATGTTTGTTTGTGTTGGCTTCACTGTGTGACGTCACAGGAAAATGGACGGGTGGTTAAAATCAGGCACTTTGAAGCTTTTTTTTAGGGATATTGCGTGATGGGTAAAATTTTGAAAAAAACTTCGAAAAATATAATAAGCCACTGGGAACTGATTTTTAATGGTTTTAACAATTCTGAAATTGTGATAATGTTCCCCTTTAAAGCAATGTTTTTCAACCTTTTCTGAGACAAGGCACATTTCTTTCATTGAAAAAATCCCGAGCCACACCGCTAGCAGAAAATGTAAAAAAAAAAATGAAACTCAGCAGCCGATATTGACAGTAAAAAGTCGTTCTCGCAATTGTTGGATATGAATTTAAACCATAACCAAGCATGCATCAAAATAGCTCTTGTCTCAAAGTAGGTGTACTGTCACCACCTGTCACATCATACGTGACTTATTTGGAGTTTTTTTTGTCATAACGAGGGGGTTTTCGCAGCTTACTGCGAGGTTGGTTCTCCCAGGACGCAAACGGACTATTCCGGACAGGACTTGAAGGTAGGAACATATTTATTAATGAATTAATCCTACACAGGACAAAAGACAGGAACTAAAACAAAAGGAAAGCGTGCCGATTGCACGAGAGGCTAAGGAACATAAAAATTAACGCAGGAAACATACGCTAACACTTAGCCTGAACTATGGACGTACAACAAACAAAACTTACTGTGGCATGAAACAAATAACTAGCAAAAAACTTGGAATAGGACATGGAACGAGCAGCATGAACTAAGCATGAAACAAGCATGAAAATGTGGCATGAAACGAGCAATGACGCCAGCCGACTAACTGGCATTGACAGGCTTAAATAATAGTCTCTTGATTAAGAGCAGGTGCGTGTCCCGAACACATGAGGCAGGTGAAACTAATCAGTCGCCATGGAAACTAAAACAAACAAGGATGTACAAAAACAGTAACTTTGGTGTCTTAAAACTAACAGAAAATAACAAAAACATGATCCAGACCACAGATCATGACATTTTTGGTGTTTTCCTGTGTGTAGTGTTTTAGTTTTGGTCTTGCACTCCTATTTTGGTGGCTTTTCCTGTTTTGTTGGTATTTTCCTGTAGCAGTTTCATGTCTTCCTTGAACGCTATTCCCCGCACCTGCTTTGTTTTAGCAATCAAGACTATTTAAGTTGTTTTTATCCTTCTTGGTGTGGACATTGTTGATTGTCATATCTTGCACGGATGTACTTTGTGGACGCCGTCTCTGCTCCACGTGCTGTAAGTCTTTGCTGTCGTCCAGCATTCTGTTTTTGTTTACTTTGCAGCCACTTCAGTTTTAGTTTTGTTTTGCATAGCCTTCCCTAAGCTTCAATGCCTTTTCTTAGCTGCACTCATCAAAATTCAGTAATTTCACCTGGGTTCGATCGAACCCGATGAGTCCGGCTCAGGGGTTCGGCGGAGGTCAAAGCACACCCGACTCATCGTGTAAATACAAACTTCTCCCTATCGGCGTATTACGGATAAGACAACAGCAGAAGTCAGACTGATTTGCAGATGTGTAATTTGTTGTGAGTTTATGCACTGTGTTGGTTTTGTTGTTTGAACAAGGTGATGTTCATGCACGGTTCATTTTGTGCACCAGTAAAAAAAACACTTTAGTATGGGGAACATATTCACCATTAATTAGTTGCTTATTAACATGCAAATTAGTAACATATTGGCTCTAGACTAGTCATTATTAAGTACTTATTAATGCCTTATTCGGCGTGGCCTTATTATAACCCTAAACCTGGCCCTAACCCTCTTACCCTAATCCTAACAAAATAACTCAAAATTAAGCCTTTGCTACTTAGAATATGTTCCCCATACTAAAGTGTTACAAAAAACATATAACTTTGTCTTAAATTTGAAAAAAACTAACATTTTATTTATCACTAAAGAAGGGTTCGGTGAATGCGCATATGAAACTGGTGGGGTTTGGTACCTCCAACAAGGTTAAGAACCACTGGTTTAGAGCCATAGGTTCCCTACCCCTGGTCTACACTATCTTCCCTAAAGTTATTTTAATTCACCCTTACACGGATCCTTGTCGGACATCCATTTGCGAATCTCCTGTCATTATCTACCATTTGCCAGCTTTAATACCTCCCCCGTGATTGCTCGGCATTAGGGCTTATTCCTGGGACGTGTAAAAAAGGCGGACAATCCACAACCTCGACGCCAGCGACTCATTGAGGTCATCTTGCCCGCCAGTTTACATTCTTAGTCGTCATTAGACGAATAAATATCAATGAGATTACATTGTAAGCCCCGCCATAAACCCCGCTCCCTCGCCATATCGTCCCAGACATGAAGCGAGTATTAAAAAGGCTATTTCAGTTAGCATGTCAAATCCCTCGCTGTGAAATAGCCTTTACTTTCTTTTTTTTTTTTTTTAAGACCGGCTGAATCATCAACATCTTTTTCATGTTCCAAGGCGCGGAAGCAAAAAAAAAAAAAAGAAGAAATGTTCCTGTGATAAACGCAAAAGAAGGCCAAAAGACTTTCAATGACCTTAAATACCTTATCTGCACCTTTGAAGCCAGGGCCAGGTGATTGGCAGTTCAATTTGTGATTGTATCGCTCCATGTACTTGGCGCCCATAATGCTCTTTGCGCCAGATAAATCGGCCTAATACGAAAACTGTCATAATTCATCCCGTGTACATTTTTCTCCCAGTAATCATCAATCCGGTCACCTGTCAGAAAGAGATGTGTCAGGCTTCCCCCATCCTGACGTCCGCCCCTTC
Organism: Nerophis lumbriciformis; assembly: GCF_033978685.3. NCBI lineage: Eukaryota > Metazoa > Chordata > Actinopteri > Syngnathiformes > Syngnathidae > Nerophis > Nerophis lumbriciformis. Next base: position 7,121,077 of record NC_084555.2, on the reverse strand, counting down.
TGTGATTTCACTTTATGGAGATGATCCCTCACTATGAAGCAGTTAGGATTAGTTCTCTCTGAGCCGAATCAAAGTTAGCGGAACGCAGCGTGGATGTTCTCCTTGCTTTGTCCACTCCCCGCGTCGTCCCGTCACCCCCACCTCGGTCGGCAGTTTCCTGTGCAAATTAACAGGCTCCGTAGTGAGTTTGATTTCCAATTTCAGCGGCAAAGTAGGGTGTGCAAATTAGCTATGTTTTTTTAATTAAGGCCGCGGTGCGCGGCGCCAAAAAGGCTGAGGGGCCATTGTTCCGAACGGGGCAGGTGCAAATGTAATCTCTGGGGGAAGCGCCGCGATGTCCGTTCTCCAGCCGAGTGCCATCTTCCTTTTAATCAGTCCTCAGCTTGAAATGTGTCCACGTTTTGGCTCCCCCCTCCCTTGGTAGGCCATCTCAAGAAAGCCCCCCCGTGCCTCCCAAAAAATGAACAGTCAATCCTTTGGAGAAAAATGTTGGATTTTTGGGTCTTGGTCCAAGCTGGTAGTTAAAAATGCATTCAACTAAACTAAAAACTGCCATGTTGTTGTGATTAACACCTTTTGAAGGCAAACATATTACCGTATTTTTCGGATAAGTCGCACCTGTCGAAAATGCATAATAAAGAAGAAAAAAAACATATATACATATATGTCGCTATAGCTTGCTGTTCTTTCCGCCATGTTTATTTGTGTTGGCTTCACTATGTGACGTCACAGGAAAATGGACGGGTGTATATAACGATGGTTAAAATCAGGCACTTTGAAGCTTTTTTTAGGGATATTGCATGATGAGTAAAATTTTGAAAAAAACTGGGAACTGATTTTTAATGGTTTTAACCATTCTGAAATTGTGATAATGTTCCCCTTTAAACTTGTTATATGCAAATATAATGACAATAAAATCCATTCTATTCTATTCTATGTAGACCACAAGGAAATGCTCAAAATGTAGGAATAATAATAATACAATAATAATAATTTGACCCCTTTAGAAAAATGGACAGTTTATTACCGTATTTTTCGGACTATAAGTCGCAGTTTTTTTCATAGTTTGGCCGGGCTCCAGTGCAACTCATATATGTTTTTTTTTTCTTTATTATGCATTTTCGGCAGGTGCGACTTATACTCCGGTGCGACTTATACTCCGAAAAATACGGTAAGTTGCACTGGAGCCCGGCCAAACTATGAAAAAAACTGCGACTTATAGTCCGAAAAATACGGTCATAAACTGTCCATTTTTCTAAAGGGGTCAAATTATTATTATTGTATTATTATTATTCCTACATTTTGAGCATTTCCTTGTGGTCTACATAGAATAGAATAGAATGGACTTTATTGTCATTATATTTGCATATAACAAGTTTAAAGGGGAACATTATCACAATTTCAGAATGGTTAAAACCATTAAAAATCAGTTCCCAGTTTTTTTCAAAATTTTACTCATCACGCAATATCCCTAAAAAAAGCTTCAAAGTGCCTGATTTTAACCATCGTTATATACACCCGTCCATTTTCCTGTGACGTCACATAGTGAAGCCAACACAAATAAACATGGCGGAAAGAACAGCAAGCTATAGCGACATTAGCTCGGATTCAGACTCGGATTTCAGCGGCTTAAGCGATTCAACAGAAACGGATGGTTGTAGTGTGGAGGCAGGTAGCGAAAACGAAATTGAAGAAGAAACTGAAGCTATTGAGCCATATCGGTTTGAACCGTATGCAAGCGAAACCGACGAAAACGACACGACAGCCAGCGGCACGGGAGAAAGCGAGGACGAATTTGGCGATCGCCTTCTAACCAACGATTGGTATGTGTTTGTTTGGCATTAAAGGGAACTAACAACTATGAACTAGGTTTACAGCATATGAAATACATTTGGCAACAACATGCACTTTGAGAGTGCAGACAGCCCAATTTTCATCAATTAATATATTCTGTAGACATACCCTCATCCGCGCTCTTTTCCTGAAAGCTGATCTGTCCAGTTTTGGAGTTGATGTCAGCAGGCCAGGGAAGCTAGGGTCGATAGGGGGTTTAGCTCGCTCGTCTGCAGGAACAAACTGCCGCCATTGCTTGCCGTGCTACCGCGGGCCTTTGTCCCTGAATTGCTCACACACTCCGGCAGATTCAATGGGGGTCTGGCGGCAGATTTCTTTGACTTTATCGTTGGAAATTTATCTGCTTTGAGTGTCGCAGGATATCCACACATTCTTGCCGTCTCTGTCGTAGCATAGCTTTCGTCGGTAAAGTGTGCGGAACAAACGTCCAATTTCTTGCCACTTTCGCATCTTTGGGCCACTGGTGCAACTTGAATCCGTCCCTGTTTGTGTTGTTACACCCTCCGACAACACACCGACGAGGCATGATGTCTCCAAGGTATGGAAAACAGTCAAAAAAACGGAAAATAACAGAGCTGATTTGACTCGGTGTTTGAGAAAATGGCGGATTGCTTCCCGATGTGACGTCACGTTGTGACGTCACCGCTCGTAGAGCGAATATTAGAAAGATGTTTAATTCGCCAAAATTCACCCATTTAGAGTTCGGAAATCGGTTAATAAAATATATGGTCTTTTTTCTGCAACATCAAAGTATATATTGACGCTTACATAAGTCTGGTGAAAATGTTCCCCTTTAAGGACTCCAACTTAAGGTGCGGTAGGGGGAACAAATATGGGGTAAAAATAAATTACACAAGAGGTAACAAAGAAAAAAACTAACAATTGAAATAAACAGACTACTATCCAATACACATAATAAACAATCCTGTAGAATATACAAAACACTGTAGAAATACAAAATACTGTACAATATATAGAACAAGACAAGAGTACCGGAGTAATAAATAACAATCAGTGTCGGACGTATTGCACTCGAAGGGTAATATTGCACAGTAGGGTATTAGGGTAGGATATTGTATAGGGGTGAATTATTATTATAAGTTAGAGTTCAAGATGGTGACAGCTCTGGGAAAGAAGCTGTCTCTGAGCCTGTTTGTTCTGGCTCTGATGCACCTGTAGCGCCTGCCCGATGGTAGCAGGTCGAACAGGTAGATGCCAGGGTGTGTGCTGTCTTTGGTGATGCTTTTGGCTTTGTTGAGGCAACGGGAGTTGTGTAAATCCTTCAGCGAGGGGAGTGGGGTCCCTAACCTTTTTTGTACCAGGGACCGGTTTTAATGTAAGCATTTTTTTCACTGACCAGCCTTCCATATACATACAGCAAAAATAAGTGCATGAAAAATACAACTCACCATAACGCTGAATTAGTGGGAGCTTGTTTCTTTGCGATGAGAAAGAAGTGGGTCTTGCATTTGAAAGCATTTTTCTGCACCGAATTTTCTCAGCACACATTTATTTTTTTACACTTATTTTTTTTACACTGAATTTTAAACACTGAATTTTTAAACACAAAATGTTTATACACTGATTTTTTAAACACACGCATTTTTCTACCAATTTTTTTTCACTGAAAATTTGATGTAAAAAAAATCAGTTCACAAAATTCAAATGCAACAAAATTCGTGCATAGAAACACAGGCCTCAAATTTTTACTTTTTAAGGTCAAGGCAAGTGTTGCATTAAAGGAGGGCTCAATTTTACGGCACCAAGGCAAACATTATTTTCTTTCGAGGCAGGGGCTCTAAGGCATGCATATATTTTGAATTTTGAAAGATGGCACCTGACGGCCATAAGACGCAACTGCACTTGTCAATATAGATAAAAAAAGTGTTTATGTATGAGATCTAGGGCTGCCAATTATGGTCAAAGTAATAATTAAGATTATTGTTCTCAATATTGAAATCATGATTACTGATTGTTAGGTAAAGCAGTGTTGGGGTGTGAACGTAATACCATCATGTAATTTGTAATGTCTAATAAAAAGGCTATAAATAAACATTATCTATAACTTAAACTAAGACAAATATTAGTTTTTTAAATTCTTTAATAATAACAACTTTTCAGCTTTTTGTCATTACTTGATGCCTTTATCTCTGTCCATACATTTTGATGGAGGGAGGTTTTTAAGTTATGTACATGTATATGTACATGTAGATGCTGTATTGGGACACATCCATTAAGAGTTTGAGCAGAAATGTCGTATAGGAATTAACTATACACAATAAAATATTAACAAACTGATGTGTCAAATGAATGGTTTTTGAAGTAACACCTTTGTGACATGAAAAAAACACAAGTAATGTAAACAAAATCATGACGTTCACTTTTTGATATCAAAATACAACACAAAGCAGTTTGGCTAATAAATATGAAGTCTAATAAACACACTTTGTTCTTCTCCAACGCCTCTTTGTGGTTTAGTACAACAGTTTGACCAACAACAAAAAAAAAAACAGGAGTGACACCTCTCACATCGAATACACAATCTTCACAGCCTGCGTTCAATTCCATGAGATGACAAACATTTTAGCTAGTACGGATGTTTTTTTTTAACACTGATACAGTTTGCAGTTAAATAAAGAACGAGTGAGCATCCCAGTAAACAAACTAAAGACTTTATAAAAAAGTTGTGACAACGTTCCCGACGCATCGCCTGCTGCATGTTTCCTCACCTCATTAACTCTCAGTCACAGCTGATGGATGCTGTATTGAGAAAATAAAAGCAACATCAAATAGTTTTCTCTTTCGCTGTATACTTTTAGTGTGGGGACAAGTCCGGGTGTCTCCAATATTGTCCACACCTGTCTCCATCTAAACACAGCAGTGCTCTCTTAAACGCACGCCGGGAAGCTCCGTTTACTCCGCAGGGGAAATCTCCGGAGCAAAGTCCGTGTAGTTAGTCCGCCATGATTATCAAGCCAAACGACAGTAGTGCGCATGCGCCCGACTTCGTGTTGCTTAAAATGCATTCATAAATGGCGTTTTTTTGGTAATTAAAAAATTAGACGGTATTACTAACCGTCTGGAATTTTATCACAAATTATCATTATACCGTTTACATCCCTAGTCCATTAACAAGTAAAATCTTAAGGGCGGTCACGGCATGTTCTTGCCGCCGATGCTGGTCAATTTTTTAGGACATTACGGCAAATGACGGGGGCGATCGCGGCATTTTCCGCGGTTGCCGCGGTTAAATTCGAGCCCTGGAAACATACTGACAGAAAAAAGTGACATAACGTCAGACAAGGCAGCATAAATCTTCAATGACGGCATGGCGCTGTTGAGAGAGTGGCCGTGTCAGCAACCTGAGGGTTCCTGGTTCGATCCCCACCTACTACCAACCTCGTCACGTCCGTTGTGTACTTGAGCAAGACACTTCACCCTTGCTCCTGATGGGTTTTGGCCATGGCAGCTCCCGCCATCAGTGTGTGAAAGTGTGTGTGAATGGGTGAATAAGGAAATAGTGTCAAATTGCTTTGAGTACCTTGTAGGTAGAAAAGCGCTATACAAGTATAACCCATTTACCACTTATTCAATGATTACTTTCCATTCGTCCATCCATTTTCTACCGCTTGTCCCTCTTCGGCTCGCGGGGGTGGCTGGAGCCTATCCCAGCCGCATGATTACTCTCAAAATAGTAAAAATAACATTCATATCATGTGCTGTCATCTGTATCAGTAGAAATTGTCACATTTCAGCCTACAGGAATTCCACTTGCAACTAGAGATAACGTTCTACAGTAAATTGAATATGATTTTTATGTTTTACACGCACACACCCTCACACCAATGACAACTGTCCAAAAACCATAAAAAAATAGCTAGTAAATAAATCAGAAGTTACTCACAAGTTATTCAATACTTGAGTAGTTTGTTCACGGAATACTTACTCTTACTCAAGTAATTTTTTTGATGACTATCTTTTACTTTTGCTTGAGTCATATCATTTTAAAGTAACACTACTCTTACTTGTGCGCAAGTTTTTGGTACTCTACCCACCTCTGATGATCGGAATCGGCCGCATAAAACCCTGTTCGGAACATCCCTACTGATGAGTTTATTGATAACAAAATAAGGTAAGTGTTGCATGAACAAGTTTCACACCAACAAGATGAATAGCGCAACCAACATTTTAAAGTGGCCTTATTATGCATAACCGATTATTCTTACCTATTGTTACTGGCTGTCGTGTATTTGGGAACTGCATAAAAAATTTGAAAATCAAACCAAACCGGAGATATTTATAAAATAATATTTCTTCCTTCATACTTACAGGAAACAAGCTAGAATTTTCCCGAATGGAAAAGTTTTTGCCATTGGTGACGTCAGTGGATTACCCGTATATGGTATAAATTTACCCAAAGCGCTTTGCACGCGTCCGCCATTATAGTCCGACGCTTCTTTATCTCTTTAGTTTTATTGTGGGGCAGACTGGCTCGCATATGCACATGCATCCTGCACCTTTGCCATTTCTAATACAAAGTAGCATTTAGTTCCAATTTATATCTGTCAGTAATCTCAATATGGACGTGTTAAAAACTACAACAAAGATGATGGGGAGAAGGCGCTGTTGAAGTGGAGATACATGAATAAGACCGCCTGCAAAACAGCACATCCTGAAAAGACGATCGAAAAGCGGCTTGAAGATGGTCTGTAAAGTGTTTTAAATGTAGGAAATAAAAATACAAAATAAATATGATCCGTTTAAAGTGTGTGCTGGATGCTGACCACTCATGCTACTTTAAATGCAGTTATCTTGTTAATGCCAATGTTTTTGGACCGGACTTTGATTAAAGACCCTCTACATAAGACCACTGTAAGAGACTTGCATTTAGACCAATTAAAGGCCTACTGAAATCCGATTTTCTTATTCAAACAGGGATAACAGGTCCATTCTATGTGTCATACTTGATCATTTTGCGATATTGCCATATTTTTGGCTGAAAGGATTTAGTAGAGAACATCGACGATGAAGTTCGCAACTTTTGGTCGCTGATAAAAAAGCCTTGCCTCTACCGGAAGTAGCAGACGAGTAGCGTGACGTCACAGGTTGTGGAGCTCCTCACATCCGCACATTGTTTACAATCATGGCCACCAGCAGCGAGAGCGATTCGGACCGAGAAAGCGACAATGTCCCCATTAATTTGAGCGAAGATGAAAGATTCGTGGATGAGGAAAGTGAGAGTGAAGGACTAGAGGGCAGTGGGGGTGATTCAGATAGGGAAGATGCTGTGAGAAGCGGGTGGGACCTGATATTCAGCTGGGAATGACTAAAACAGTAAATAAACACAAGACATATACAGTATATACTCTATTAGCCACAACACAACCAGGCTTATATTTAATATGCCACAAATTAATCCCGCATAACAAACACCTCCCCCCTCCCGTCCATATAACCCGCCAATACAACTCAAACACCTGCACAACACACTCAATCCCACAGCCCAAAGTACCGTTCACCTCCCCAAAGTTCATACATCACACATATGTCCCCAAAGTCACGTACGTGACATGCACATAAGCGGCATGCACGTACGGGCAAGCGATCAAATGTTTGGAAGCCGCAGCTGCATGCGTACTCACGGTACCGTGTCTGCGCATCCAACTCAAAGTCCTCCTGGTAAGAGTCTCTGTTGTCCCAGTTCTCCACAGGTAAAGCTTGACTGTCATCTTCCGGGAATGTAAACAATGAAACACCGGCTGTGTTTGTGTTGCTGCAGTCGGCCGCAATACACCGCTTCCCGCCTACAGATTTCTTCTTTGCTGTCTCCATTGTTCATTGAACAAATTGCAAAAGATTCACCAACACAGATGTCCAGAATACTGTGGAATTTTGCGATGAAAACAGACGACTTAATAGCTGGGCACCATGCTGTCCCAAAATGTCCTCTACAATCCGTGACGTCACGCGCTGACGTCATCATACCGAGACGTTATCAGCAGGATATTTCGCGCGAAATTTTAAATTGCACTTTAGTAAGCTAACCCGGCCGTATTGGCATGTGTTGCAATGTTAAGATTCCATCATTGATATATAAATTATCAGACTGCGTGGTCGGTAGTAGTGGGTTTCAGTAGGCCTTCAAATCACATACACTCATGGTCAAAACCTAAACAAACATCAATTTATAACAACAAGCATGAATTAAAAACATTTGAGCCGTTAACATAATGTCTTATGATCTTTTGCAGATTTCTATGGTATTTGCATTCATTAAATAAATAAAAACACACTTTAAGATATGAATACTTTTGGTCTGTTTCCTGTCAGTGCTTGATTGACGGTCGCATCTCCCAATAGCTCGATAAAAAAGCAACTTGAAAAAGATCATATATTCTTTGATCCTCAACAGCATACACAAAAGCTTCCTTCTACTGTAAGAAATCTTATACTTGAATGGCCATCCAAGATCTATGCCTCATTTAGGAAAATTCTCTTTTTTTTTTGGTTGACATAGGCAATCGCGTCTAGTCTTTGCCTTCCTCAGTGGGAGCTCGAATCAGACCGAGACTCGTCACTAGATAATGAGGCTCCTTTAATCATGGGAGACAGTACTTTCAAATGCTTTGCATGATATTTGCAGTGACAAAAAAGGGTGGGGGGTTTCTAATTACCCTACTCGAGGGTGAAGAGAAAGAAAAAAAAAAATCACGTCGCTTGCTGTCCATCGGAAATGTTGAGTCCTAACCAACCTTGACAGGAAGTGACAACAAAGGATCTCTCTGTTCTGTAACACGCCTCAACAAACAAAAGTAGAAAGACAACAAAACTGGAGACATACGATCGGGAAGATTCTGAATTTATGACATCTGTGTATTTGTGAAATCACGCCGTAGGCAACTATTGGATGCGTGCGGCGTACTGTCGACGGGACACTTCCACTGAAATTGTTGCCGACATTATGTGAACTTCCAATGCATATCAGTGACAGACCAGAGATGAAACTGTGTCAATCAGAAAATAAACATTGACTTTAAAGGGGAACATTATCACAATTTCAGAAGGGTTAAAACCATTAAAATACAGTTCCCAGTGGCTTATTTTATTTTTCGAAGTTTTTTTCTAAATTTTACCCATCACGCAATATCCCTAAAAAAAGCTTCAAAGTGCCTGATTTTAACCATCGTTATATACACCCGTCCATTTTCCTGTGACGTCACACAGTGATGCCGATACAAACAAACATGGCGCATAGAACAGCAAGCTATAGCGACATTAGCTCGGATTCAGACTCGGATTTCAGCGGCTTAAGCGATTCAACAGATTACGCATGTATTGAAACGGATGGTTGTAGTGTGGAGGCAGGTAGCGAAAACAAAATTGAAAAAGAAACTGAAGCTATTGAGCCATATCGGTTTGAACTGTATGCAAGCGAAACCGACGAAAACGACACAACAGCTAGCTACACGGGAGAAAGCGAGGACAAATTTGGCGATCGCCTTCTAACCAACGATTGGTATGTGTTTGTTTGGCATTAAAGGAAACTAACAACTATGAACTAGGTTTCCAGCATATGAAATATATTTGGCAACAACATGCACTTTGAGAGTGCAGACAGCCCAATTTTCATCAATTAATATATTCTGTAGACATACCCTCATCCGCTATCTTTTCCTGAAAGCTGATCTGTCCAGTTTTGGAGTTGATGTCAGCAGGCCAGGGAAGCTAGGGTCGATATTCTTCTCTTGATCATCTTCGGTGGCATAAGGGACGGTGTGAGCCAAGACATCCAGGGGGGTTTAGCTCGCTCGTCTGCGGGAACAAACTGCCGCCATTGCTTGCTGTGCTACCGAGGTCCTTTGTCCCTGAATTGCTCACACACTCCGGCAGATTCAATGGGGGTCTGGCGGCAGATTTCTTTGACTTTATCGTTGGAAATGCATCTGCTTTGAGTGTCGCAGGATATCCACACATTCTTGCCATCTCTGTCGTAGCATAGCTTTCGTCGGTAAAGTGTGCGGAACAAACGTCCAATTTCTTGCCACTTTCGCATCTTTGGGCCACTGGCGCAACTTGAATCCGTCCCTGTTCGTGTCGTTACACCCTCCGACAACACACCGACGAGGAATGATGTCTCCAAGGTACGGAAAACAGTCGAAAAAAAACGGAAAATAACAGAGCTGATTTGACTCGGTGTTTGAGAAAATGGCGGATTGCTTCCCGATGTGATGTCACGTTGTGACGTCATCGCTCCGAGAGCAAATACTTGAAAGGCGTTTAATTCGCCAAAATTCACCCATTTAGAGTTCGGAAATCGGTTAAAAAAATATATGGTCTTTTTTCTGCAACATCAAGGTATATATTGACGCTTACATAGGTCTGGTGATAATGTTCCCCTTTAAGTCCAAGCAGGCTGGACTTGACAGGAGTGTTTTCCAGTCCAAACATGCTTGAAATTGGTTGAGTAGCACTGAGTACTTCTTAGTCCGTCGTCCAGGGTTGTAAATGTACACTGCAAAAACTGAAATCTAAGTAAGTGATATTTGCCTATTTTATGTCTGATAAGATAATTCTTCTCACTAAGAAGATTTTATGTTAGTGTTTTACTTGTTTTAAGGGTTTTGTCTAAATGATCTCAGTAAGATATTACAGCTTGATTTTATGACCTATATTGAGTAAAACATGCTTGAAACTAGAATATCAACTGTTGCAAAGCTGTGTCATCAACACTCACAAGTATAAAACTGCTTTTTTTTAAAGTAATATTTCCTTATTTCAAGCATGAAAAAATAAAATCATGATTTTGACAAAATTGCGTCTCATAATTAAAACAGATGACAGCCAAATGGAATTTGCCGTTTTATTTTCAATGAAACAATAGAAAACACGTACTCATATAGTAGTACAGTTGGCACAGTACAGTAAACGGACAGTTAATATTTAAACATTTAACATGGAATATTTCAAACAATTTTGAACAGAGATAGTTCATGCACATTCAGATACATTCTTCAAAATTACAATTTAAAAAAATTTGGCCGGGGGCCGGGCTGTATATATGCGCACTAATTGACTGAAAGAGCACACACTTGGCGCGATGATGTCATGTTGTCGATGGAAAAAATGCATTTTTAGACAATATGATTTGCCTGAGCAGCTTGTAGACCCCGAGAGTAACAAGAGGTTGCCTTGTTGCCTTTCCATTAAGAACAATAAATCAGTTTTTAGTATAAGTTTGCTGGTTTCAAGAAATGTAATGCAGAGCGCATATTATTATGTCAATATAATGGCACTATCATTTACTCAATTTATATATATATATATATATATATACATATATATATATATATATATCAATCAATCAATCTTTATTTATATAGCCCTAAATCACAAGTGTCTCAAAGGGCTGCACAAGCCACAACGACATCCTCGGTACAAAGCCCACATACGGGCAAGGAAAAACTCACCCCAGTGGGACGTCGATGTGAATGACTATGAGAAACCTTGGAGAGGACCGCATATGTGGGTAACCCCCCCCCTCTAGGGGAGACCGAAAGCAATGGATGTCGAGTGGGTCTGACATAATATTGTGAGAGTCCAGTCCATAGTGGATCCAACATAATATATATATATATATATATATATATATATATATATATATATATATATATATAATAACCAAACATATGATAACAATAATAACTAAGGGAAGAATGGTGTGTCACAAAATCCAAAAGGGTGTATGTGTGTGTGACTATGTGTGTAATTAATTGTTGTGTATTACCGTGATGTGTTGGGCGAGAGGAGGGACAAGGCAAGAAGGCAGTCCGTGGGCAGGCAAATAGTCAGGGCAAATGGCGAGGCATCAGAGGTCCGTGTCCAAGCGGGAGGTCAAGAATCCTAAAGGGGCAGACAGAGAACCGGAAGGGAATAGCAGGGAATCACCGGAGAAGAGAGAAAGCAGAACAGAAAACTACGTTCCGGCACGGATCCTAGGGTCCATTGGTCTTTATACGGCTCGCCCTCATCAGTCCCATGTGTGCTGATTGCTGATTGACCACAGTCTTGCCGGCGTGTGGACGTGATGTGGCCAGCGCGAGTTGGGGCGCGTCCTGGCTTGCTGCCAACGGAGGTGCTGGCAGCCCTAGCTGCAGATGGCAAGCGGGATCGAGCCCACGCTGTGACAGTCCTAGCCATAAATTCAATGGTAATAATTATAACTGGCGTAATATTTTTCAGTTTACAGGGTGGGGTTTTTTCAGTTTTCGTTTTTTGGCCAAGAATTTCCCTTTCTGTGCATCCCTGATTTAAAACATATCTTAAAGTTGTTTACACAAAAGCAAGGCAATAGTACGAACTGTAAAAATAAAAAAAGTAAAACCGAGTTACGTCCCAATGTACCAACGTTACTGATTGATAATGAAACGTAGTGCAAGTCATAATATTCATCTCACAAAAATCTACATTTTTAGAAGATTTGGCCAACTTATACATTGGTTTAATGCAGTAATCGTGATGCCTCCTCACCACCACCACGTACATTCCATTATAGCTGCACAAGATAAGCCTATACTATTTCATCCATATCCATAAGCAGCAAAAAGAAAGAAAGATTTGTCCTCTATTTGCATCTAAAACGATATTGGACAGTTGTTATCCCATCAATCAATACCATCTTTGCCGTTCTGCGAATGTATAATCTCACAACCCGCATGCAAAAAAACGCTCAAACAATAACACGTTATGTTATACAAGACGCCATATATCATCCCCGGACGCATTTACATGGTGTTAACAATTTCTCAGGGCAGATTAGAGGGCGCTGAGGCAGCAGCTCAGATCCCATGAGAGGTGGGCTTTGGCTTGCTGATAAGGCCAGCCATAGCGAGGCAGGATTAATACGTATGGCCGGAACACATGGCGGCCCCCTCCTTGATTAAATGGCCCCCATCCCGTCGAGCCCCCGCATGATTAAACACAGCCATAGTGCGGACAACACGGCGGCAAAGGGACGTGGAGATAACTGGTATTTATATATGCAAGCCGGGTTTGCAGGGCAAGGATTGTTCATGCTACGGCGGAGAGGGATCACAGCAGGGGGGCTTCGGCACTGAATATATTGCATGATCCCAAATTTATTCATAGTTTATTAAAAAGGTTGACCAAAATCTAGCCTTGATGCTGGAATTTAGACCGTTCAAAACAGGGGTGTCAAACTCATTTTAGATCGGGGGGGGGGGGCACATGGAGAAAAATCTACTTCCAAGTAAGATTACAGCACGATAACTTAAAGATAAAGACAACTTCAGATTGTTTTCTTTGTTTAGAAATAGAACAAGAAAATTCTGAAAATGTACAAATTTTAATGTTGTTGTTTTGTTAAACTTACATGTGTGTGTTGATCATGTTTTTGTGTGGCCATGTGCTGTTTGGTTTTAGACTCTTTTTAGTTCCTGCTTTTCACTCCCTATTCTTGTTTCCATGGTTACCCATTAGTTTCACCTGTTCCACGTTTGGACTCATTGTGCACTCTTGTTTGTCACCATAGCAACCCATTAGTTTTCACCTGCCCTCACGACTCACGCACCTGTCTTTAATCATGTCACTATTATTTAAACCGATTGTTGCCAGGAAGTCTCCCTGGCGACATCATACCCCTGACACAAACCTGACACTCTACTTCATGCTCAGTTCACGCTGCTTTCTTCATAGTCCATGCCAAGTAAGTTTTTGTTTATTAATGCCACAGTTAGTGTTTTTGTTTCATTGTTCATAGTTGCTGCCTTTGTGCAAGTTTTGTGTTTATAGCCAGGTTTTGTACCTCCACTGTGAGCGCCTTTTGTTTGTTTCTTTTTTTGAGTGTTAAAAATAAATCATGTACTCCCCTTCACGCCACGTATGGTCCAAATCATTTACACCAAGGGAGAACAAATCACGCCATAGTTCTAGTCATGACAACATGTTGCGGTTAATAGTGTTCTATCCTTATTTGTCGTTATTTATACTTTCTGAATAAATGATATAATAATGATCATCAGTCAACTCATTGGTGTTAATTTTCAATCCATCAAGATAAAAAAATATCAAAATCAAATTACAGGATGTCATTAATGTAGTTTGATCATTTTCCTCGACTGGTGCACTAACATCATGTGGTTTATTTATTTTTTTACATATGTAGCATCATCTACAAAGATACAAATAATTGCCATTGCGACCTCTAGTGGAAACATTTAGAACAGCAATTTCTTTCATTCAAAAATGTCGGCTCATTTTCATACTTAAGAGGGGAACATTATCACAATTTCAGAAGGGTTAAAACCATTAAAAATCAGTTCCCAGTGGCTTATTTTATTTTTCGAAGTTTTTTCAAAATTTTACCCATCACGCACTATCCCTAAAAAAAGCTTCAAAGTGCCTGATTTTAACCAGCGTTATATACACCCGTCCATTTTCCTGTGACGTCACATAGTGATGCCAATGCAAACAAACATGGCGGATGGACAGCAAGGTATAGCGACATTAGCTCGGATTCAGACTCGGATTTCAGCGGCTTAAGCGAAATTGAAGAAGAAACTGAAGCTATTGAGCCTTATCGGTTTGAACTGTATGCAAGCGAAACCGACGAAAACGACACGACAGCCAGCGACACGGGAGAAAGCGAGGACGATCGCCTTCTAACCAACGATTGGTATGTGTTTGTTTTTAAGTGTTGTAATGTTTTTAAGCTAAATTATTGGTAAACACAGTTTATGTATTATAATTTACGTAAAACCGCGAGTATTGAATAAAGTTTTCATCAATTAATATATTCTGTAGACATACCCTCATCCGCTCTCTTTTCCTGAAAGCTGATCTGTCCAGTTTTGGAGTTGATGTCAGCAGGCCAGGGAAGCTAGGGTCGATATTCTTCTCTTGATCATCTTCGGTGGCATAAGGGACGGTGTGAGCCAAGACATCCAGGGGGTTTATCGCTCGTCTGCGGGAACAAACTGCCGCGATTGCTTGCCGTGCTACCGAGGTCCTTTGTCCCTGAATAGCTCACACACTCCGGCAGATTCAATGGGGGTCTGGCGGCAGATTTCTTTGACTTTATCGTTGGAAATGCATCTGCTTTGAGTGTCGCAGGATATCCACACATTCTTGCCATCTCTGTCGTAGCATAGCTTTCGTCAATAAAGTGTGCGGAACAAACGACTGACCATTTTCGTCGGCTTTCCCCACACCCTCGTATTTTGAACAAATTTCGTCCAATTTCTTGTCACTTTCGCATCTTTGGGCCACTGGTGCAACTTGAATCCGTCCCTGTTCGTGTTGTTACACCCTCCGACAACACACCGACGAGGCATGATGTCTCCAAGGTACGGAAAACAGTCGAAAAAACGGAAAATAACAAAGCTGATTTGATTCGGTGTTTGTAATGTGTTTGAGAAAATGGCGGATTGCTTCCCGATGTGACGTCACGTTGTGACGTCATCGCTCCGAGAGCAAATATTAGAAAGGCGTTTAATTCGCCAACATTCACCCATTTAGAGTTCGGAAATCGGTTAAAAAAATATATGGTCTTTTTTCTGCAACATCAAGGTATACAGGTAAAAGCCAGTAAATTAGAATATTTTGAAAAACTTGATTTATTTCAGTAATTGCATTCAAAAGGTGTAACTTGTACATTATATTTATTCATTGCACACAGACTGATGCATTCAAATGTTTATTTCATTTAATTTTGATGATTTGAAGTGGCAACAAATGAAAATCCAAAATTCCGTGTGTCACAAAAATTAGAATATTACTTAAGGCTAATACAAAAAAGGGATTTTTAGAAATGTTGGCCAACTGAAAAGTATGAAAATGAAAAATATGAGCATGTACAATACTCAATACTTGGTTGGAGCTCCTTTTACCTCAATTACTGCGTTAATGCGGCGTGGCATGGAGTCGATGAGTTTCTGGCACTGCTCAGGTGTTATGAGAGCCCAGGTTGCTCTGATAGTGGCCTTCAACTCTTCTGCGTTTTTGGGTCTGGCATTCTGCATCTTCCTTTTCACAATACCCCACAGATTTTCTATGGGGCTAAGGTCAGGGGAGTTGGCGGGCCAATTTAGAACAGAAATACCATGGTCCGTAAACCAGGCACGGGTAGATTTTGCGCTGTGTGCAGGCGCCAAGTCCTGTTGGAACTTGAAATCTCCATCTCCATAGAGCAGGTCAGCAGCAGGAAGCATGAAGTGCTCTAAAACTTGCTGGTAGACGGCTGCGTTGACCCTGGATCTCAGGAAACAGAGTGGACCGACACCAGCAGATGACATGGCACCCCAAACCATCACTGATGGTGGAAACTTTACACTAGACTTCAGGCAACGTGGATCCTGTGCCTCTCCTGTCTTCCTCCAGACTCTGGGACCTCGATTTCCAAAGGAAATGCAAAATTTGCATGGTTGGGTGATGGTTTGGGGTGCCATGTCATCTGCTGGTGTCGGTCCACTCTGTTTCCTGAGATCCAGGGTCAACGCAGCCGTCTACCAGCAAGTTTTAGAGCACTTCATGCTTCCTGCTGCTGACCTGCTCTATGGAGATGGAGATTTCAAGTTCCAACAGGACTTGGCGCCTGCACACAGCGCAAAATCTACCCGTGCCTGGTTTACGGACCATGGTATTTCTGTTCTAAATTGGCCCGCCAACTCCCCTGACCTTAGCCCCATAGAAAATCTGTGGGGTATTGTGAAAAGGAAGATGCAGAATGCCAGACCCAAAAACGCAGAAGAGTTGAAGGCCACTATCAGAGCAACCTGGGCTCTCATAACACCTGAGCAGTGCCAGAAACTCATCGACTCCATGCCACGCCGCATTAACGCAGTAATTGAGGCAAAAGGAGCTCCAACCAAGTATTGAGTAATGTACATGCTCATATTTTTCATTTTCATACTTTTCAGTTGGCCAACATTTCTAAAAATACCTTTTTTGTATTAGCCTTAAGTAATATTCTAATTTTGTGACACACGGAATTTTGGATTTTCATTTGTTGCCACTTCAAATCATCAAAATTAAATGAAATAAACATTTGAATGCATCAGTCTGTGTGCAATGAATAAATATAATGTACAAGTTACACCTTTTGAATGCAATTACTGAAATAAATCAAGTTTTTCAAAATATTCTAATTTACTGGCTTTTACCTGTATATTGACGCTTACATAGGTCTGGTGATAATGTTCCCCTTTAGCAAACTCATCCCGCGGGCCGGGTAAAACCTGTTCGCTGGTCGTACGTTCGACACCCCTGGTTTTATTTATTTATTTATTTATTTACAGACAGACATAGTTTTGTATTTCATTATTGTTTCTTTTGTTAATATCAAAGTCCGTTCTGCAAAAAGGTCATCCCTAGAAGCACACAGCTTATGGACAGGGATCCACAGTTAAAATATACATCATCATACAAATTACAATACATTTCAAATTCTACCCACCAAATACCCATTTACAATTTCATTTATAAATAAAAAACAATCTTTAAATCTACCAAATCAGTCTCAATATCCTATTATTCAAATTTGATTAAAAGGTTGCATCTTGAAGATCTGCGATAATCTCATCATACATACAGAGGTCAAGACCAAAATTATGCGACTAATGTGAATTCCTAAACCATACAGGGTGTGTTAAAAGTACTAAGCATAACGTCGCGATAAATTTTGCTTAAAACACTTTTTAAAAATGGTTAAAGAAATTGATTCTTTTATCGAGCTTTCAATCTCATTCCAGATCATCGGGCCTCTACAGGCTATACTAAAGCTTGTACACTTTAAGTACTTTAAGTAAGACCTACTGGGAACACGGTGCTTTATGTGTATATAGGCAGGTGAAAACAATCTGCCGTCATGGCAACTAAAACACAAAACAGGTGTGCTGAAACCGAACTTAAACAACAAGTGAATCAACACGTACACAAACTATGATCCGGGCAACGAATCATCACACAAATGTTAGCAAAACTAGCATAAGATAGTGAGTTACAGTGCTAAAATTACAAAGAACAGTAGGACATAAATGTTAGCAACAACAGCATAGCTATGCAAGCTATAGTGCTAACATTACAGGCTATCATGCTAAATTTAAGGGGTGGGACAGGTGGGCACACAAGTTAGCAACACTAGCATAGCTATGTGAGCTACAGTGCTAACGTCACTCACATTTTAACAGCGACATCATGCTAGGTTAGCTTATTTGCCTATGCGCTGCTTATGTTTACATCTTCGTCCAGTGACCCGTAACAGGAAGTTCAGTGAGTTTTAGCAGTCATTTTAGTTCACATTAGATTCTGTATGCAAGCCTCTGTGGGGAGCGAAGATTATCTAATTAACTCCCTTCACAAAAACATCTCGTTATAGATTGAATTCCTTTTGGTAGTTAGGAGAGCGGGGCTTAATTAATTAATTGTGCTAATGACCTATTAATGGCGGTGCACCAGGAATTCTAATGAGCCGCCTTTAATTAAATATTATCTCACTGTTTAATCAATGAGTTTTAATTATTCACATTATATTTTCTTCGGGGGGGAATTCATTTAGTCCTGGAACACAATGCTAGTGAGCTTCCTGATATAAAATACCAGATACATTTAATTGTAAAGGAATATAAGTTATATTTTGGCGGGGATGAGAAAAAAATAATATTCAGTCTAAGCCTGGGCCCTGGAGGGTCCAGACTGAGGCCAAGGGAAAGAAAACTCATAGCCATAGCACACATAATCATGCGTGTAAGAGGGAAACATTAAAAAACACAAAGGATATTAAATACATTAAAAAAGCAGAGCTGTCACAATTCAATTAGATGTGGAACAGAGGAACCCAAGGATGCAGATGGATTTCTGAGTAAATAGTTCTTTACTTAACAAAAGAAGCGATCACAACAATGATCCAAAAATAGAATATAACAAATAGCGACGGTGCGAAAAAAGAGAACACAAAAAGAGCACCGTGTAGTGATGGGTCCGGCAACACCGATGTGTCGGTGCGCGTACCGCTTTTAGAAAGTCACGTGACCGATCATGAGCTGTTTTGGTCACGTGACCGATACGCGAACTGTGTCGCACTGACGCCTCCTCTGTGCCCTGTGAGCGGCTCTTTTCTACAGCCGGAGAAATAATAACTAAGAAGAGAAATCGTCTAAAATGTAATACGTCGGAAAAACTTTTTTTTTTTTTTTTTTTATAAAAATGTGTTAAAAAAAAAAAATAATAATAAAAATTCCCAGTCCACAATCATCCACAACACGTTCTCTTAGATGTCCATGTTATGATACATGTTCACATTATTTATTGACTGTATCTAAAAAAGATAAAAATATATTTTTATTTAAATGAAGATATGAAATAATCCTAAATGAAATACAATGACTTGGTTTATATTATTGTATATACTAGGGCAGGGGTCACCAACGCGGTGCCCGCGGTCACCAGGTAGCCCGTAAGGACCAGATCAGTCGCCCGCTGGCCTGTTCTAAAAATAGCTCAAAGAGCAGCACTTACCAGTGAGCTGCCTCTATTTTTTAAATGTCATTTATTTATTAGCAAGTTGGTCTCGCTTTGCTCGACATTTTTAATTTTAAAAGAGACAAAACTCAAATAGAATTTGAAAATCCATGAAAATATTTTAAAGACTTGGTCTTCACTTGTTTAAATAAATTAATGTTTTTTTTTTTACTTTGCTTCTTATTACTTTTAGAAATACAATTTTAGAGAAAAAATACAACCTTAAAAATGATTTTAGGATTTGTAAACAAATATACCTTTTTACCTTTTAAATGTCTTCCTCTTCTTTCCTGACAATTTAAATCAATGTTCAAGTAAATTTATTTATTTTTTTATTGTAAAGAATAATAAATATTTTAGCTTCTGGTTTTTCGACGAAGAATATTTGTGAAATATTTCTTCAAACTTACTATGATTAAAATTAAAAAAAATTATTCTGGCAAATCCAGAAAATCTGTAGAATCAAATTTAAATCTTATTTCAAAGTATTTTGAATTTCTTTTAAAATTTTTGTTCTGGAAAATCTAGAAGAAATACTGATTTGTATTTGTTAGAAATATAGCTTGGTCCAATTTGTTAAATATTCTAACAAAGTGCAGATTGGATTTTAACCAATTTAAAACATGTCATCAAAATTCTAAAATGTATCTTAATCAGGAAAAATTACTAATGGTGTTCCATAAATTATTTTTTTTATTTTTTCAAAAAGATTCAAATTAGCTAGTTTTTCCCTTCTTTTTGTCGGTTGAATTTTGAATTTTAAAGAGTCGAAATTAAAGATAAACTATGTTTCAAAATTTGATTTGATTTTTTTTCGTGTTTTCTCCTCTTTTAAACCGTTCAATTAAGTGTTTTTTTCATCATTTATTCTCTAGAAAAAACCTTCCGTAAAAGGAAAAAAAAATGTACAACGGAATGACAGACAGAAATACCCATTTTTTTTTATATATATAAATGTATTTATTTAGCTATTCTTGTTTGAATCACACTTACGTGTAACTTACAAATGACAATATATTTATTTATTTAAGTGTGTATCAAACTGGTAGCCCTTCGCATTAATCAGTACCCAAGAAGTAGTTTTTGGTTTCAAAAAGGTTGGTGACCCCTGTACTAGGGCATCAAATCAGTGTCAGTTGAGTCGGTCCATAGGTTGCCTGTAGGGATTTTTAATGTCCAGCAGATGTCAGTATTTAGTGACACAGTATCGACACAGTATCAATACAGTTTTGCAATGTGTCGAAACGCTTCATGACGCCTCGTCAACCCATCACTAGCACCGTGACAAAAAGAACAAAAGCTAATATACAAACTAACTAAACTTGGGTCGAAGTTGCAAGACGTGCAAACTATCAACGTACATACCAAGCTGGATGGCACTGGAAATAGCCAAGATGGTATCTAGCAAAAATACAAGGAGCATAGGAGTCTTCATACGATCAGAGTCAAGAAGTGGAATAGCCGAGTGCCATCCAGCCTGCCAGGTGCTGCTTAAGTAGTGCTGGTGAGATTAGACACAGCTGTGCACGTCTTGCAGCTCCGCCCACAGGAAGACACAGGAACTCTGAGGAAGACAAAAAGTAAGAGCCAGGTCTGCTGCACCAAGGGAAAACTGAGCATACAAACCACAAGGTGGCAGCAGGCGGTGACAAGAGCTGATGCAACCAGCCACTTTAACACAGCCACAAAAG
>NC_084555.2:7042500-7095000 GCF_033978685.3 Nerophis lumbriciformis | reverse complement strand
CACCCTCCGAGATCGACCGGTAGATCGCGATCGACGTAATGAGCACCCCTGGTCTAACCGATTAACCAGACTTAATTGTTTTGATGAGCATTTTATTTTTTCTAGTGCTTTATTTGACTACTTCTCGCAAATGTTCAGAAGGCTTGCATGTCACCATTCCTTCACACTCCCATAGCTAATACATTTAGTTGTACTCCTCTGAATGTGTTTGGGGTCAAGAGAGCCTTGAACCAATTGGGTTCTGTTGAATCTGCATGTCCTGGCCAACTTGAGCCCTCCTTTTTAAAGGCAGCCGTTGACTTTTTTGCAGAACCCCATCCATATTTTTAATCTCATCATTTTTCATATGACGTTCTACAAGCTATTTTTGGATGGTAAGTGTGTTTGCAGAGGCATGTCTTGAACTGTTATCGTACATATACCAAAACAACGCGTAGTGAAAAAAAAAACATAGATAACTAATCCCATCGATTGGCTCGTGATTGATTGGCCCACCGGGAAAACTCCCGGTACTCCCGATGACCCGGCCGCTTCTGGGTGGCTCCAAAAATGTTACAATGGTTTTAATGAAGGAAGTTAGAGGATTATATAGTTATTCGTCGTCCATCGCTTTATACGGGACAAACTGGAAGACCTCCGTCATCATCCTCGTTTTAGCTCAAATTCGGTGGGATCAAAGGTGGCCAGCTGGGTGGTTTGTGCGGCAAGCAGATGGTTGCATGCTCATTGTTGGGGTCAGGGGGGTGGGGGGCACCAAGCAAAGACCCTTCAGGTTCTAACACCTCCTCTCCCCTGTGTGCTCGTTTTGTTTGGAGGGTGTATGGGGAGGGGTGGTGGTAGGTTTGTGATCCGGCTTGGGGAACTTACCTGAGCTCAGTTGCAGGACCAGCAGGCTTCCATGCACTCACATATGGCGCCAACCCGGGGGGCCTTGAGCATGGGTTCATGACCCGAAGAGAGTAAACCGGGTGAAGGACAATAGAAGAATGTATGCCTTGCTCATTAAAAGGTGACAACTAATCTGTTCATCAACAATAAACCTTGTTGGGTCCGTTGGCACTTGCCAATTTCGATTAATTTAAAATGAACTTCGATGTGTTTGCTCTAGGGATGTCCGGTAATGGCTTTTTGCCGATATCCGATAATCCGATATTGTCCAACTCTTTAATTACCGATACCGATATCAACCGATACCGATATCAACCGATATATGCAGTCGTGGAATTAACACATTATTATGCCTAATTTGGACAACCAGGTATGGTGAAGATAAGGTACTTTAAAAAAAAAAAAAAAAAAAATAAGATAAATAAATTAAAAACATTTTCTTGAATAAAAAAGAAATTAAAACAATATAAAACAGTTACATAGAAACTAGTAATTAATGAAAATTAGTAAAATTAACTGTTAAAGGTTAGTACTATTAGTGGACCAGCAGCACGCACAATCATGTGTGCTTACGGACTGTATCCCTTGCAGACTGTATTGACATATATTGATATATAATGTAGGAACCAGAATATTAATAACAGAAAGAAACAACCCTTTTGTGTGAATGAGTGTGAATGAGTGTAAATGGGGGAGGGAGGTTTTTTGGGTTGGCACACTAATTGTAAGTGTATCTTGTGTTTTTTATGTTGATTTAATAAAAAAAATAAAAATAAAAATAAAAAAACGATACCGATATTTAAAAAAACGATACCGATAATTTCCGATATTACATTTGAACGCATTTATCGGCCGATAGGCCGATATTATCGGACATCTCTAGTTTGCTCTATAAGTAAGATTTGTTTAAGCAAGTGTGAATGCAATCATCTAAACTAGGGTTGCGCGATATAGACAATATAAATGTAATACTATCGTAATATTGTAATAATGCATGTTGATGACACATTCTAACTGTGTCAACACAATGTAGCATCCAGCGGCTAATGTCCCTCGCAGTGCAGCTTCTGAATTACTAATCCTCGCCTCCATGGCGGCAAATAAACAGTGTTTCTTACAAGTAGCATTATTACTGCTAAGCGAGAGCTCTTGAATGTAAACAAAGGTGGGCGGATCGATACACATGTCGGCAGTAACGATACCAAGTATAGTATCAGTTTATGCCCGATACTACAATGATTAGATCAATAGATTTCATTATCACAAAATCGTTTATTGTTGTTTTTGTTGTTACGAACTTAGAAAATAAGAGCCAATAATAGCGTTTGCATTTGTCTACCAAGTTTGCACTATTTACTTTATTACAAACATTGTGTGTAACAAATGAAACAAGGAAATACTCATTTATATTGTTACACCGCCATCTTTTCTTTTGTCTGATTGCAATGATAAAACATTTAATTCTTTAATGATACTGCAATTTTTAAGTATCAGCATTGGTACGACCAATACAGCCTCTGTAACTACTTGATATTGGATCAATACCAACATTTTTAGTATTGTCCAAAGCTAATGTAAAGTATCCAAACAATAGAAGAATAATGGCATTACATTTTAACATAAGTGTAGATCAAACCATGTTACAAAAGAAAGTAACAGTAAATTAGGAAGTAGAATATTATAATTTTGAGAAAATAATACTACTGGAAATGACAATATGTTACCTCCTAGCAAAATTAAGAGCCTTTGTAACCCGTTTTAAAATTGTTCTATCATCATCTATATTTATTGTGATATACTGTATTTCATTATTGCAGGAGGTTGCATTATATATTGTGATATATATTCAAGGCCATATCGCCCATTCCTAGTGGACCCCGACTTAAACAAGTTGAAAAACTTATTCCGGTGTTACCATTTAGTGGTCAATTGTACGGAATATGTACTTCACTGTGCAACCTACTAATAAAAGTCTCAATCAATCAATGAAATTCTAATCTGAGCCCTGGTGTGCACCAAACAAGTAGACCAAGACTGCTTGAGAAATGGGTCTTGGTTTGCTTGCAAGTGAACTCTGGTGCACTGCTCATATGTAAACAATACTCTCACTGTTTTTGTGTGACGACGCTCCTTAAAAGTATATTTTTGAAGCTGTTTTATTAAATCTTAGCTGGCAAATATAGCAGAATATAAAAAAATAACACACATATTCAGAATATTGCAATATTTGTGTTATGACACATTGGGCCTGCTTTACTAAAGGTTTGCGTGTACTAAAACACATGCAAACTTGATAGCACACGCAAAGCAAATCTACTAAATGTGTGCAAAGTGGATTGCGTCTGTTAAGTGTGCAAAATAAGGCGTGCCATCCATTTTGCGTCTCTGTGTTCATTAATACGCAAAATGTATGCTGATCATAAAAATGCCCACAATAGACTTAGACTTAGACAAACTTTATTGATCCACGAGGGAAATTGTTCCACACAGTAGCTCAGTTACAAAGGATGGAAAGGATAATGCAGGCATAATGTAGACTAAAAATGTACGATAGTAGCAATATAAAATATAACATATATGTAATATTTACATATTATATATACAGTACATATTACAAACGTATATACTGATATATTATTGTGGAAGTCGCTTCCTAGCGGTCCCACTGACAGACACTTCACAGGATCCAAGCGTGCAGCTTTTAACAGAGTTTTAATGATCATATGTTTTTATCAAAAGTTTTCTCTTGAAGAACGTGTTTTTTCAGTCACGTCCGTATCCTCTCTCCCCTCCTGCTCCCGGCCGCTTACTGTTAAAGACAACAGATGATTAGATTTACACGTACCACCTGTGAAATCTACTCACCTGCCAGCTGTGTCTCGCCGTCAGCTCATGCCCCGCCACTACCCGATGGTGCTCGTCCTCAGCACCATGGACAGCGGCGGTGACTTTTGCTCCTACAAGCGCGCTGGCCCCACCTCTCTCCACAATTATATTATATTTGTATATAATATATAATTATAATGATTTAATAATTATATTTTAATTCATATAATATATAATTAATATAATATATACAATACTAGGGAGGAGAAGATGCACTTATATAATACAGCACACGCAATGTGATTTATCAACACGCATCACGGCTTTATTTTGCGTTTTATTTAGCACGTTTGAAAAGGACGGGCAAACTAACAGTTCCACACGCGGCTGTAAGAAACACACTGCATGGACACACGATGGACAGATAATCTTTGGTCTAATGCAGGGGTCGGAAACCCAAAATGTTGAAGGAGCATTATTGGACCAAAAATACAAAAACAAATCTGTCTGGAGCCGCAAAAAATTAAAAGCCATATTACATACATATAGTGTGTCATGAGATATAAACTGAATTAAGAGGACTTAAAGGAAACTAAATTACCTCAAATATAGCTACAAATGAGGCATAATGATGCAATATGTATAGATTTATAGGCCGATATTATCGGCCTATAAATGCTTTAAAATGTAATATCGAAAATTATCGGTACCGTTTTTTTTATCGTTTGTTTTTTTTATTTTGTGTTTATTAAATCAACATAAAAAACATAATATACACTTACAATTAGAGCCCCAACCCAAAAAACCTCCCTCCCCCATTTACACTCATTCACACAAAAGGGTTTTTTCTTTCTGTTATTAATATTCTGGTTCCTACATTATATATCAATATATATCAATACAGTCTGCAAGGGATACAGTCCGTAAGCACACATGATTATGCGTGCTGCTGGTCCACTAATAGTACTAACCTTTAATAGTTAATTTTACTAATTTTCATTAATTACTAGTTTCTATGTAACTGTTTTTATATTGTTTTACTTACTTTTTTTTTCAAGAAAATATTTTAAATGTATTTATTTTATTTTATTTTATTAATTTTTTTAAAAAGGACCTTATCTTCACCATACCTGGTTGTCCAAATTAGGCATAATAATGTGTTAATTCCACGACTGTATATATCGGTATCGGTAATTAAAGAGTTGGACAATATCGGAATATCAGATATCGGCAAAAAGCCATTATCGGACATCCCTAAATATGTACATATAGCTAGCCTAAATAGCATGTTAGCATCGATTAGCTTGCAGACATGCAGTGACCAAATATGTCTGATTAGCTCTCCACACAAGTCAATAACATCAACAAAAATCACCTTTGTGCATTCATGCACAACCTTAAAAGTTTGGTGGACAAAATGAGACAGAAAAAGAAGTGGCATAAAACACGTCCAAGAAAGTCGGAGAAAATGATGCATGTAAACAAACTACGGTGAGTTCAAGGACCGCCAAAATTAGTAGGACAAAACGGCGCTCGCCAAATACTCGAATCAATGAAGCATGTTTAATATATATTTAATTCGTTTCAACATATTTGGATGGTCAGAAATGAAAAAAAAATATTAGACACATTGTCTATTCAGCAACATCCTTTTATAATTTCATAGCTGATTAAAACGAATTCAACCGATGCATAGTGGTGTCATTTAATATTTTGAATATATATTACTTACATATATCCTATGTAATACAAACTTCTTGAAGTATGCATTTTTTTGCATCTTGAGTGCAATAGTGCTGCCTCTTTCCCATTCACCTTAAGTGGTAAAAAAAAAAGGGGGAAGAAACAGTGTCACGACTGCTTCTAAAATGCCCATAAAAAGTGGTACATGACTCTTGTTTGTTTGAAAAAATAGCAAAAACGCCACAGGTAGGAGCACGATGAAATGGATGTGCAGCAAATGAGAGTGTCTCCGTGGTGATGCCTTGTATAGTACACGCAAAATCCTCATTTGAATAAGGCAGTCTGCGCCACTTGTTAATTGCACATGCAGTCTTAGTATATCACATGCAACACGCCCACTAATAATACTTGCTAGTTTATAGATTGCACACGCTGTTTAGCACAGGGTATTTAGATCTTAGTAAATCAGGCCCTTAGTGTACTAAAGTATATCCTAACAAGAACCAGTTTTCTGGCAGTAGACATTTGTTTTTGGTCCATTTATTTAGTCCGAGTTGCACATTTAGGTTCTCCTGGTTCTAGGAAGGGTATATTAGAGACTCCCTTCAAGCCAAAACGATGCAAATAAATGAAGTTCCAATGCGTTACATTCCTGAAGAAGTAGCCTTGTTAACCTGCTTGTAGTGGTTGGCCCTGGCTGCTTACAGACTGCAGGTGCTCAGGCAGATTAATCCCTGACTAAATCAGCTCCGCCTCAGCAGTCTCAAAGTTCCAAGAAAGGAGCCTGCTGGGAACGTGAAGTGCTACTTGTGTGTCTCTCGGATTATGACTTTCAGACTTGTTGGCCTTGAGAACACAAACCTCTTGAATTGAATTTGGGGCAAGTACGTTTCAATGGATTGGTCCGGCGACCAATTTTTTCCCCCCCCTTTTTTCCCCATGAAATAAGCCGGTGGGTAATAAGATCATGGTGGGAATAATCTTTGAAAATCTGACATACGTATATACAAATACCATACATTTTTCGGACTATAAAGCGCACTTAAAATCCTTTCACTTTCTCAAAACTCCACAGTTAGCCTTATAACCTAATGTACGGAATAATTTTGGTTGTGCTTACGGACCCCAAAGCTATTTCATTTGGTACATAGTGAAATAATACGTTTGACCAGTAGATGGCAGTCACACATAAGAGATATGTGTAAACTGCAATATGACTCAAGTAAACAACGCCAACATTTTATATGTTCCATTGAAAATCCAGAACATTACACACGTACAAAATGTTTTAGTACGACTTTGAGAACAATAGAGAACAAACAAAAGAGTTAAAAACTGCTATAATACGAAAAGGGGTAGGATTAAATAAGTTCAGCGTGCAGGTAAAACAATATTTAATGTGATAACATAAACAAAAAGTGGAGTGCCGCTGAGGGAAAGGCACTGGAGAGTAGGGGAAGCTATGCAAGATAGAAATAAGCTGATCGGACTGCTGGAGAACAGCAAAGACTAACTCGTAAGACGTACAGTAAGAGAAGCATCCACAAACGATGTACACACGTGACTTCAAACTTTTTGCTTCACTCTTAGACTACGTTTACACTGCAGGCCAAAGTGGCCAAAATCGGATTTTTTTTTTTTAGATCTGTTATTTTTCAGCTGACTGTTTACACTGCAAGAAAAATTAGATTTTTATCAGACTCCAGTGTAAACGCCCACAGGCCCCAATGTGGCCCCAAAGTTGCCTCAACGTCACTGGCATGTGCAAAGGAAGTTGACCGGTTGGAAGTCGCTACTACTACAAAATAAGATAAAAGTCACCCTAAATGAGTGTTTTTTTCATGCGAAAGTAAATAAAGTAATATAATGTATGAATGGATGGATATAGTGTAATATATTTGGGAGGGTTGTAATTAGGGATGTCCGATAATGGCTTTTTGCCGATATCCGATATTCCGATATTGTCCAACTCTTTAATTACCGATACCGATATCAACCGATACCGATATATACAGTCGTGGAATTAACACATTATTATGCCTAATTTGGACAACCAGGTATGGTGAAGATAAGGTACTTTTAAAAAAAAATTAATAAAATAAAATAAGATAAATAAATAAAAAACATTTTCTTGAATAAAAAAGAAAGTAAAACAATACAAAAACAGTTACATAGAAACTAGTAATTAATGAAAATGAGTAAAATTAACTGTTAAAGGTTAGTACTATTAGTGGACCAGCAGCACGCACAATCATGTGTGCTTACGGACTGTATCCCTTGCAGACTGTATTGATATATATTGATATATAATGTAGGAACCAGAATATTAATAACAGAAAGAAACAACCCTTTTGTGCGAATGAGTGTGAATGAGTGGGGGGAATTTTTTTTGGGTTGGTGCACTAATTGTAAGTGTATCTTGTGTTTTTTATGTTGATTTAATAAAAAATAAATAAAAAAAAGAAAAAAAAAAAAAAAGAAAAGAAAAAACGATACCGATAATAAAAAAACCCGATACCGATGATTTCCGATTTTACATTTTAACGCATTTATCGGTCGATAATATCGGACATCTCTAGTTGTAATCGTTCTATAGCTGTGAAGTAGAAGAGACACGGACATCAGCAAGGATCTACCTGAGCTTTATTTTTGTAAGCAAATGCGCCACAGTGTCAATTCCGGTCTTTCAACATTGCTATTTCTTCAGAATCAAAATATATATTCACTTATTACATATAGCCCAATATTTGCGCAGTAGTGGCAAGTGATGCACCAAAGATTCTGTGGTCTTAAATAAAAACCGAAACCGGATGCTGTATCCACATCCGATGGCACGAATGACCTAGCTCACCCAAAGCTGACGAAAATTCACATTCAGGTCGCATTGCGTTTAGACCAGTGGTTCTTAACCTGGGTTCGATAGAACCCCAGGGGTTCGGCGGAGGTCAAAACACACCCGACTCATCGTGTAAATAAAAACTTCTCCCTATTGGCGTATTACGGATATGGCAACAGCAGAAGTCACACTGATTTGCAGGTGTGTAATTTGTTGTGAGTTTATGCACTGTGTTGGTTTTGTTCTTTGAACAAGGTGATGTTCATGCACGGTTCATTTTGTGCACCAGTATAAAAACATGGTAACACTTGAGTATGGGGAATATATTCACCATTAATTAGTTGCTTATTAACATGCAAATTAGCAACATATTGGCTCTTAACTAGTCATTATTAAGTACTTACTGCTTATTATAACCCTAACCCTTTAACCCTAACCCTAACCAAATGACTCTAAATTAAGTCTTTGTTACTTAGAATATGTTCCCGGAGTGTCCAAAAAACGCTAAATTAAGTCTTTGTTACTTAGAATATGTTCCCCATGCTAAAGTGTTACTAAAAACACATAACTTTGTCTTGAATTTGAAAAAAAACAACATTTTATTTTTCACTAAAGAAGGGCTCGGTGAATGCGCATATGAAACTGGTGGGGTTCGGTACCTCCAACAAGGTTGAGAACCACTGGTTTAGACTGAAGTCACATTTGAAAAGATCAGATTCCAATCGGATTCAGGACTACCCACTGATGTGGCCTGAATCTGACGCCAAAAGATACGATTTTTAGCACTTTGGAGCGTTTAGACTGGGAAAAAAAATCTGATTGGATTTGGTGTGCAGTGTAAACGGGGCCTTAATTTACCGGAAAGCAGCACATTTTTCTGGACTGAACGGGACAAGCGGTAGAAAATGGATGGATGGATGGATGGAATTTTACAGCACTGATTTTTTTTTTGCATATAATTTTTAAACAATAGATTTTTAAACATATGCATGTTGCTAACAAAACCAATTCCAATGAAATACCGTATTTTCACACTGCATGGACACACGATGGACAGACAATCCTTGGTCTAATGTATACGTTTCAACATATTTGGATGGTCAGAAATGAAAAAAAATATTAGAAACATTGTCTATTCAGCAACATCCTTTTATAAGTCCATAGCCGATTAAAACGAATTCAATTGATGCATTGTGGTGTCATTTAATATTTTGAATATATATTACCGTATTTTTCGGAGTATAAGTCGCACCGGAGTATAAGTCACACCTGCCGAAAATGCATAATAAAGAAGGAAAAAAACATATATAAGTCGCACTGGAGCCCGGCCAAACTATGAAAAAAACTGCGACTTATAGTCCGAAAAATACGGTAGTCAGCATAATTTGATGTAAAAAAATTAAATTCACAAAACTCAGTGTCAAAAAAAGTTTTCGTGATGAGGGTACGAATTAACCTCCATACCGCCCGCCCATAACGCCGGGACTACTATTGTATCAGATTGCTTTCGGTCTTCTGGCCACTGTCCCATCGAATATCTCTAATAATTCAGGAGACTGTATTCGAGGACGGATCGCTGTCAGAACAGAATCAATTCAAAAGTTTTTTTGTTCTTCCTCGTGATGTCACTTCTGCTATCATTCAAGCTCGCCATTCATTGGTCTGTCAGAGCAGATTATAAACTCGGCTGCAAAGGGGGAGGGGCTGTGGCTCGACAGCCATCGTACAGTATCAACATTGTGACGGCTGAGGAGGCGCCCGTCCTCACATCTCTGCAGTGCAAAGACAATCGAAGACGAAGTGTCACAAACGCTGACACCCGGAGTCACTTCAAGGAATCCCTTTCATGAACAAACACCCACGCACGCACACAAAAACGTCACCTGGCAAAAGCAGAGCCAGACCAGGACACAAGTAAATAGCATCAAACGGCAAAGGGTATTTCCACTGTTTACCAAAGGGGCGATATTCAGTTGTGATCCTGGAAGGGAAGGTGATATTTTCTCAAGAAAGTTCAAGGAATTCGGTTTTGACAAGAAGTCACAGGTTCACCAAAAAACAGGAACATTCTAAACATCATCCAGAAAAATACAGAAAGTTGAGTTAATCATTAAATACAATGTCGCTTCTTAATGTCTGCTTGACCAAATGTAAAGACTAATGCGAGACTACTCATTAACCCCAATTACCTTGCCGTCATTCTCATAACTCCAGCTGGTCTTCTCATCCACCAGTTTAATCTAGGAGGCTCAGACTGGGAAGTAAGCCAAATTAAAACATTGGACTGGGGTTAATCACACTGAATATGTTTACCATTTAAACAGTAATGACATTTAGTCAAACATTTGGAAATTGGCAACACATTTTTTTTTTTTAATCTTTATTAGTCTTTTGTTCTTGTTTTGTTGTCAAGCCATTTTTGGTAAAGACCGCGTACTTAATAGATGTCTCCTGATCTGATATTGATATTGAACATCAATCAAAGAAAATTGAACTGTAACTGCTCCGATGCAGGCAGTCCTACTTGTGCAACGCTAGACAGCCTGTTAACATCTAAATGTCCTCCAATAAGCACACAAGGAGCTCGCAGCTACTCAACAGCTAAGCACACAATAGCACACTAGCTAGACATACGTAATAAGTGTCCTTAATTTGAATATTATGTCAGCCTAAAACTAGAGATGTCCGATAATATCGGCCGGCCGATAAATGCGTTAAAATGTAATATTGGAAATTATCGGTATCGTTTTTTTTTTATTATCGGTATGTTGTTTTTTTTTGTTAATTTTTTATTTATTTATTTTTAAATGTTTTTAAATAAATCAACATAAAAAACACAAGATACACTTACAATTAGTGCACCAACCCAAAAAACTAGAGATGTCCGATAAATGCGTTAAAATGTAATATCAGAAATTATCGGTATCGTTTTTTTTTAAATTATTGGTATCGTTTTTTTTTTTGTTTTTTTTTTTAAATCAACATAAAAAACACAAGATACACTTACAATTAGTGCACCAACCCCAAAAAACTCCCTCCCCCATTTACACTCATTCACACAAAAGGGTTGTTTCTTTCTGTTATTAATATTCTGGTTCCTACATTATATATCAATATATATCAATACAGTCTGCAAGGGATACAGTCCGTAAGCACACATGATTGTGCGTGTTGCTGGTCCACTAATAGTACTAACCTTTAACAGTTAATTTTACTCATTTTCATTAATTACTAGTTTCTATGTAACTGTTTTTATATTGTTTTACTTTTCTTTTTTTTTTCTTTTCTTTCTTTAGTTTATTTCGAACATGAACACACTTACATCATAATACATCACACAATTTCATATCATTTCATTTTACATCATGCCCGAAAAGGAGTAGGAAGAAGCAAAGCTTATTTAATCCTACCCCTTTCCCACTTCAAGCGTTTACAAATATATAGAATCATTTACTGACCTTTTTATATAATAAAATAACATCTATGAATTAGTATACAACAGTTTTGTAATATGTAATTAATTAATTAATTCAGTCATTATTAACATACTGAGATGTTAAAACTTTCTTTTTTATTCAAGAAAATGTTTTTAATTTATTTATCTTATTTTATTTCATTTATTTTTTTTTAAAGTACCTTATCTTCACCATACCTGGTTGTCCAAATTAGGCTTAATAATGTGTTAAGTCCACGACTGTATATATCGGTTGATATCGGTATCGGTTGATATCGGTATCTGTAATTAAAGAGATGGACAATATCGAAATATCGGATATCGGCAAAAAGTCATTATCGTACATCCCTACCTAAAACCCATTGGTCAATGTAAAAATAATTGAAAAAATATAGATGCATATTATTTACAAATACAAAGTCTTCGAGGCAGAAGCGTATTAGAAAGTATCCAGTAACAAATGTTTTTGCATCATTCAACTTACTGGGTCATGCGCTTAAACTAATGAAATATTATTGCCACCAGGTGGTTAATAATAAATAGGTTAGTGTTTATTCCTACCTACCATTGTTCTCTGAGTAATTCCACTTTATCAAGCATTTTCTAACATTGCACACCACAAAATAATAAATGTATGTACGATCCGTGCTTTGATCGGGTCAATATCGGTATCAGCCAATACACAAGGCTCCAATACTGAAATTGTAACGGAAGTGAAGAAGCTGTATTGCTGCTCTGTGCAGTCAAGAACTTTTTTTCAATTAGCACTGCTGAACGATTTTTTTTTATTTTTATACAGCCTAATCACTCTTTTAAATTGTAATTAATTGCAATAATCACAGTTAAGTACTTGCTTATAAAATTTCAATTAACTTTAAAAAATCATCACAATAGTTTGACACCCATGCAATTTTACTATCAGAATACTTTACAGGAGAAACCATATCAATGTTTTACTTGAATGCACAGCATGTATTTGTTTAAAACTTGTCAACGGTATAGAATGAAGTGCACATTTTGAACAATTTTGCAATGACGTTACAAATGTACACTAATTGATAATGTGCATAACACATCCATACAAATAGCACAGAGTGCATTTAAAGTACATTATGTCTGCATTTATCCTTTATTTTAACCATTTGCTTAGGCAAACAAGCTTACTGACATTTTCAGATGACATCTTTTTTATTTACAATGTGGCCTGCCCTTAAAAAACTTAACTGTCAGATCCCGATGCGACTCCCTTTCACACAGGCGCTATATTGCCAAGTCACAGCTCTGGTATTACCTCCAAAGCGGGAACAGAAAGGAAGATAAATTGAGTACAATTATTTTACTCAACTCCTAATTTTTCATCTTTTTTTCCTGGAATTGCTTCTCCTCTCCAGGTAAGCAAAAACCCTTGTGATTAGGTGTCATTGCGCCACCTGTCAGGAATTTGACTCAATTTAAAAAATTGAGGATGAGAAAAAAATTATCAATCAAGAAATGCAGTGGTTCTCAAACTTTTTCAACCAAATATCAATGAATAAAAGTTTATTTATATAGCCCTAAAACACAAGTGTCTCAAAGGGCTGCACAAGATCCCACATCAGGGCAAGACAAAACTCAACCCAATTGGATACAATGAGAAACCTTGAACGGGACCGCAGATGTTATAGAGTTTTTATCCAATCAGAATTCAGCTAGCTTATGTTGCCATGCTGTACCAAATCTGCCAGAGGCCTTCAGATTCAGCAACGCGGCGTCCGTGCACTGTAAGTGAACGAGGACATTCAGTGATAGACAATTGCGATAGCCGATCAGTTCACGCGTTGTTGTCAGTAAGGCTTTCTAGATGTCCGAAGGCAGATATATAGTGATGTTATGAGCCAGGCAACATAGAACTCCATTACCCAGCATGCCACAGTATTGAAGCGCATGCGCAGTAGCCCCGTTTAGGTTGTTGAATGTAGACATGCCGGCAGCTTGATGTTATTGATGAGCACGCTGTGGAGTAAAATTTAAGAACTCACCCAACACGCCTCGTCTGCATCTTTTATGATTAGACAAGACAACGCATATATTTGCAAGGCCATTTTCAAGAAGGATATTTAAAGAGAAACTACATCTTGTGAGACCATGTCGGCCAACCCCGGAAGCTTGCTCAGCTGTCCCGGCGATGAAATGTGAGTACAGATATTTTATTCATTTATTTTTTCACGTTTAATGTGTTGTTTGCAATTTTAATTTTGACAGTACCACATAAGATATGTTTTAATTGTTGATTTTTGAATCCACCAGAAAATAACCCCTTTTGGACAACGACCAGTGCGTAAATGTGTTTCTGTATAGTATTTCTCCAGCAATGGTCATGTGGTGACATAAATGATGGTATTTTGAGAGCATACTTACCAACCCTCCCGGATTTTCCGGGAGACTCCCGAAATTCAGCGCCTCTCCCGAAAACCTCCCGGGACAAATTTTCTCCCGAAAATCTCCCGAAATTCAGGCGGACTCATGTCCTCCACAATATAAAAAAGCATACCTGCCCAATCACGTTATAACTATAAAATGATGGAGGGCGAGTTTTTGGTTTCTTATGTGGGTTTATTGTTAGGCAGTTTCATTTACGTCCTCCCAGCGTGGCAACAACACACAACAACAGCAGTCACTTTTTTTGTATACCGTAAAGCAGTTTGTCTGCCGTAAACAGCAATGTTGTGACACTCTTAAACAGGACAATACTGCCATCTAGTGCATTTGATGAAAGCAGTTTCGTGCGTGCCACACAGCAATGCATCATCAGAGAGGGTGTTCAGCATGGTTCGAAAAATAGTGACAGAGAATAGAACAAGGATGGACAATTCAACCCTTAACTCAACAATGAGTAGATGAGTGTTATGTGTGTGTATATGTGTAAATAAATGAACACTGAAATTCAAGTATTTATTTTATTTATATATATATATATATATATAAAAAAAAAAAAATATATATATATATATAGCTAGAATTCACTGAACGTCAAGTATTTCTTATATATATATATATATGAAATACTTGACTTGGTGAATTCTAGCTGTAAATATACTCCTCCCCTTTTAGCCACGCCCCCAACCACGCCCCCGTCCCACCCCGACCACGCCCCCCCCACCCCCACCTCCCGAAATCGGAGGTCTCAAGGTTGGCAAGTATGTTTGAGAGGTAATTATTGTACCGGTAGTCGGACATCACTGAAGGCCTGGGTGGAAAACGCACAGCCCGCCAGTGGACTTAGCATAGCATATCTTAGTTTGTACTTTTTACTTCTTTAGACAGCAGGGTGTGTAGATGGAGTGTGAGTTTGATTAATTTTTTTCTGTTCATAGTTACATTTCAGTTTTTACCAAAAGCTTTACAATTCAATTCCAAGGTGTATATCTTTCCTGCTGACTCTGCCCAGCAACTGACTTATTGCCCACACGCAGAGTTTACCCACCGTTAAGGTCTCTTTCTGCGAAGAACGTGGAAAAGGCTTGGGGAGAAATGGAACAAAAATAAAACAAATGGGGAGAATAAATACTTTTCGTAAAAAGAAAAGGCAAGAAGAATCCCAAGGTGATTAGAAGATCAGCACGCTATGCTACAATTACCATCAGTTTGAATTTGAAATGGCAATTTAAAGGGCAGTGGAGCATC
The DNA here is from genome assembly GCF_033978685.3 of Nerophis lumbriciformis. Classification (NCBI taxonomy): domain Eukaryota; kingdom Metazoa; phylum Chordata; class Actinopteri; order Syngnathiformes; family Syngnathidae; genus Nerophis; species Nerophis lumbriciformis. The sequence continues at coordinate 7,079,650 of NC_084555.2, read as the reverse complement.
CCGGAAAATTAAAGCCGAGCCTAATTAGCGCACTCCAAGCTGACAACGGAGCTGCCATCAGCCTGGCTGAGCAACGCAGTCAAGCAAGAGGAAGGAGCGAGAAAGCCTTGTCTACGCTCACATGCAGAAATCATGAACTTTTCACTCCAGTTTGGACATGTTTCCCAATAAAATGATTTACTAGTACAGCCATCCAGCATGCCTACCATCCCTCAAACCCCCGCACTGTTAAATTAAATCGCCCTCCCAGTTGGGTGTTGTGTCAAATGTCAGAACTGGCCTCCTAATCCTGTCTGGCTGTCAGCTGGACCGCTCAGCACAGAACCCACCTTACCCCTGTACTGTATGAGCAACGGCAGCCCTAACTGCCACTGTCTTCTCCGCCTGAATCATTTCTTTTCAGCAACAAAATGACGAGTTAGAGGAGTTTCCAGGCGAAACTTTGACTGTCAAAGTGGGGACAAAAGTGGAATTGCAAAATCCTGCCTGAGGGATGTAGAAGTGCTGAGGGGAGGTGAACGTAGACACTGTCAAGACAGCTCTGAGGGTTTCACTGAGCCCTCGGGTCTTTATTTCAGTATGGTCAAAGAGAGCCAGAGCCTTGTGGTTAAATCTGTCGAAGACCACAATGCGTAGACCCTGAGTTTGCCTCAAAACTTTGGACAGTAAGTTTGATAGCTGCTCTTGAATACTGATCATACTTGCCAACCCTCCCGGATTGTCCCGGAAATCTCCCGAAATTCAGGCGGAGCTCCATGCGGACCTGAGTGAGGACAGCCTGTATTCACGTCCACTTTCCCACAATATAAACAGCGTGCCTACCCATCCATCCATCCATCCATCTTCTTCCGCTTATCCGAGGTCGGGTCGCGGGGGCAGCAGCCTAAGCAGGGAAGCCCAGACTTCCCTCTCCCCAGCCACTTCGTCCAGCTCCTCCCGGGGGATCCCGAGGCGTTCCCAGGCCAGCCGGGAGACATAGTCTTCCCAACGTGTCCTGGGTCTTCCTCGTGGCCTCCTACCGGTCGGACATGCCCTAAACACCTCCTTAGGGAGGCGCTCGGGTGGCATCCTGACCAGATGCCCGAACCACATCATCTGGCTCCTCTCGATGTGGAGGAGCAGCGGCTTTACTTTGAGCTCCCCCCGGATGACAGAGCTTCTCACCCTATCTCTAAGGGAGAGCCCCGCCACCCGGCGGAGGAAACTCATTTCGGCCGCTTGTACCCGTGATCTTGTCCTTTCGGTCATAACCCAAAGCTCATGACCATAAGTGAGGATGGGAACGTAGATCGACCAGTAAATTGAGAGCTTTGCCTTCCGGCTCAGCTCCTTCTTCACCACAACGGATCGATACAGCGTCCGCATTACTGAAGACGCCGCACCGATCCGCCTGTCGATCTCACGATCCACTCTTCCCTCACTCGTGAACAAGACTCCGAGTGGATCGTGCCTACCCAATCACGTTATATTTGTAGAACGATCGAGGGCGAGTTCTTGGTTTCTTATGTGGGTATATTGTTAGGCAGTTTCATTAACGTCCTCCCAGCATGGTAACAACACACAACAACAGCAGTCACGTTTTCGTCTACCGTGAAGCAGTTCGTCTGCCGTAAACAGCAATGTTGTTGTAATATATTGAGTTGGAGGCAATAACCAGGCGAGGTGATGAAGTATGTCTCTTTACTGTAGACTTCAGAACAAACTCACACACTTGACGTCAGGTGCGCAACACCACGTAAATCGTTGGCCAACCAAAAAGTAACCCCAGTACGCTATAGCCAACATTCACCAGGAGATGGCAACAGACAAACATAGATCACTCTATTACATTACTCCCCTTTTAGAAATGTAGATGTTACTGAAAATAAATAAACAACCCAACCAAAAAATGCAGCAGCTCAATTAAAAAACTGTACTTAAGCCACATTCTTTTTTTTTTTTTTTTTAGTACTGAACTCTTAACCCTCATTTGTAAACAATAACATGCTTATTATACAAACAGTATTTGTACACCTTTAACACGGACCTGAGTGAGGACAGCCTGTATTCACGTCCACTTTCCCACAATATAAACAGCGTGCCTGCCCAATCACGTTATATCTGTAGAACGATCGAGGGCGAGTTCTTGGTTTCTTATGTGGGTTTATTGTCGTCCTCCCAGCGCGGTAACAACACACAACAACAGCAGTCACGTTTTCGTCTACCGTAAAGCAGTTCATCTGCCGTAAACAGCAATGTTTTGACACTCTTAAACAGGACAATACTGCCATCTACTGTACATGCATATGTGACAATAACATCTACGGCTTTTAGAGAGTGCAGTGCACAACTGCACACACAACAAGGAGACGAAGCAGAAGAACGAGGAAGATACAGCCGTGGCGACGCCGACGACGAGTAAGATGAAGAAATACGCTTGTAAGTTCCAAGCCGCAGCTGCGATTGGACGTAGATAGCCGCCGGGAATAAGTAGTGGACTACCAAGTGCTTGGCAGTGAAGATCTTCCTCAGGAAGCAAAGATTGACCGGTTTTGGGCCATGCTAGGGAGAGATGGAAGATTCCAGACTCTAGTGCATTTGATGAAAGCACTTTTGTGCGTGCCACACATCAATGCATCATCAGAGAGGGTGTTCAGCATGGTTAGAAAAATAGTGACAGAGAATAGAACAAGGATGGACAATTCAACCCTTAACTCAACTATGAGTAGATGAGTGTTATGTGTGTGTATATGTGTAAACAAATGAACACTGAAATTCAAGTATTTATTTTATTTCTCTCTCTCTCTCTCTCTCTCTCTCTCTCTCTCTCTCTCTCTCTATATATATATATATATATATATATATATATATATATATATATATATATATATATATATATATATATATATATATATATATATATCCTTCCATCCATTTGCTACCGCTTATTCCCTTCGGGGTCGCGGGGGGCGCTGGAGCCTATCTCAGCTACAATCGGGCGGAAGGCGGGGTACACCCTGGACAAGTCGCCACCTCATCGCAGGGCCAACACAGATAGACAGACAACATTCACACTCACATTCACACACTAGGGCCAATTTAGTGTTGCCAATCAACCTATCCCCAGGTGCATGTCTTTGGAGGTGGGAGGAAGCCGGATTACCCGGAGGGAACCCACGCAGTCACGGGGAGAACATGCAAACTCCACACAGAAAGATCCCGAGGCCGGGATTGAACTCACGACTACTCAGGACCTTCGTATTGTGAGGCAGACGCACTAACCCCTCTTCCACCGTGCTGCCCATACATATATATATAATAAAATATATATATATATATATATATATATATAGCTAGAATTCACTGAAAGTGAAATATATATATATATATATATATATATATATATATATATATATATATATATATATATATATATATATATATATATATTACTTGACTTGGTGAATTCTAGCTGTAAATATACTCCTCCCCTCTTAACCACGCCCCGCCCCACCCCCGACCACGCCCCCCACCTCCCGAAATCGGAGGTCTCAAGGTTGGCAAGTATGATACTGATGGAAATGTATTTTAAAATCATCTGTCAAAATAGTAAAACACTGAATATCACAAGATATCTCTACACTGTTTCTGCTTGTAAGTACTCCGTGAGTGTGCGTTGCCTAAAAAGTGTGTGCTTGTTTTAACAGCAATGTCAGGGTGTGACAACGGCGCACCGACATGTCGTGGGGGGGAAAAACTGTACTTTTTTGAAGCAGTATAGTGCCGTTTTTATTTATGAGTACCGCGGTACTTAATTAGTACCGGTACACCATACAATCCAAATAGCAGGTATTTTTCAAACAGCTTTATGGCGACAAGTAGTCATCATATTTGCAAAAGACACATATCCAACACATAGAAGTCATTTGGGAAATGTTCAGCTCTGTATTTTAGAGTTAGTTTGGTAGTTTGAGGTGGCCGTGTGTCCCGGAGGCAAGCACAGAAATGGCCCCAGAATGGTGCACCGGACAGGGCTAAGTATAGAGAGCTGGCCCCTGGCTGGTACGGCTCCATGGAGGTGAGTGTTTGTCAAGTGCACGGTCAATATGTTTCCCCTTTTCTTCTCAACGACAGCACCTCAGTCACATTACGACAATTTCCGCGACTTTCCGTATTTAGATTCTGTTTTTAGCGAAAATTGATTGATTCCGATGACACGTAAATCTATGATTCTGTTTACCGCCACGTAGGGATGATGCTCAAACCCGGTTTTCCCGGTTGTTCGATAAGAAAAGAACCGAGTTCTCGGACTCGAATCCCTTTTTGAGAACAGGTAGCCGTTATCGAGACCACTATAGTAAAGAAAAAAAGTGGGTTCTTTATTCGAATCCCTGGGAACGAATCCCGTCCCGACCAAAAATGCCCCGTAGGACATCACAAGAAATGACGTCCTGTAGCTCAGTCATTTGTCACGGTGGGGTTCAGCGGTTCGTTCTCCCGGGACGCAAAACTGACGGCTCCGGACGAAAGCATGCAGGTAGGAGATGATTTATTTCTCATAAATCATACACATTACAACAGACAGGAACGAAACAAAAGGAAAGCGTGCCGTTCGCACGAGAAGCTAAAGCAAAAACTTATTTAGCACAGGAATACTAGAAGCTAAGGTAACTTAGCACAGGAATCATGAGCTCGAAAACCAGAATGCCAACGTAACTGTTGCAAATGCAAACAATGAAGCCACGACGAGTGACCGGAAAAGGCAGGCTTAAATAGAGTCTCTGATGAGCAACTGGTGCGCGTACAAGGCAGGTGAAAATCATATGTAACCATGGTGACTAAAACAAACCCCCGAAGTGCACAAAACAACAAAGGAAGTCCAAAACTAACAGAACATAACTAAACAAAACATGAGCCGACAAATACATACATCATTTACTGACCATTTTATAATAAAATATCTGTGAATTAGTACATACAACAGTTTTGTAATATGTAATTAATTAATTCAGTCATTATTAATATACTGAGATCAATCAATCAATCAATCAATCTTTATTTATATAGCCCTAAATCACAAGTGTCTCAAAGGGCTGCACAAGCCACAACGACATCCTCGGTACAAAGCCCACATACGGGCAAGGAAAAACTCACCCCAGTGGGACGTCGATGTGAATGACTATGAGAAACCTTGGAGAGGACCGCATATGTGGGTAACCCCCCCCCTCTAGGGGAGACCGAAAGCAATGGATGTCGAGTGGGTCTGACATAATATTGTGAGAGTCCAGTCCATAGTGGATCCAACATAATAGTAAGAGTCCAGTCCATAGTGGGGCCAGCAGGACACCATCCCGAGCGGAGACGGGTCAGCAGCGCAGAGATGTTCCCTGCCGATGCACAGGCGAGCGGTCCACCCCGGGTCCCGACTCTGGACAGCCAGCACTTCATCCATGGCCACCGGACCTGTGCCCCCCCCCCCTCAAGGAAAAGGGGAGCAGGGAGAAAAGAAAAGAAACGGCAGATCAACTGGTCTAACAGGGGGGCTATTTAAAGGCTAGAGTATACAAATGAGTTTTAAGATGGGACTTAAATGCTTCTACTGAGGTAGCATCTCTAATTGTTACCGGGAGGGCATTCCATAGTACTGGAGCCCGAATAGAAAACGCTCTATAGCCCGCAGACTTTTTTTGGGCTCTGGGAATCACTAATAAGCCGGAGTTCTTTGAACGCAGATTTCTTGCCGGGACATATGGTACAATGCAATCGACAAGATAGGACGGAGCTAGACCGTGTAGTATTTTATACGTAAGTAGTAAAACCTTAAAGTCACATCTTAAGTGCACAGGAAGCCAGTGCAGGTGAGCCAGTATAGGCGTAATATGATCAAACTTTCTTGTTCTTGTCAAAAGTCTAGCAGCCGCATTTTGTACCAACTGTAATTTTTTAATGCTAGACATAGGGAGCCCCGAAAATAATACGTTACAGTAATCGAGACGAGACGTAACGAACGCATGAATAATGATCTCAGCGTCGGTAGTGGACGAAATGGGACGAATTTTAGCGTTATTACGGTGATGAAAGAAGGCTGTTTTAGTAACACTCTTAATGTGTGACTCAAATGATAGAGTTGGGTCGAAGATAATACCCAGATTCTTTACCGAGTCGCTTTGTGTAATTGTTTGGTTGTCAAATGTTAAGGTGTTATTATCAAATAGGAGACGAACTGCATCCTGTCAGTGAGACAGGAGTTAAACCAAGAAAAGGTTAAGTCTGACATACCAATACGTGCTTTGATACATTCTAATAGATCGATTATGATCGACGGTATCAAAAGCAGCGCTAAGATCAAGTAGCAGCAACATTCATAGTTAGCAATAGATCATTAGTCACGTTTGCTAGGGCTGTCTCAGTAGAGTGATTTGCCCTGAAAGGGTTCACACAGACTGTTAGACGCTAATTGTTTATTTAGCTGCTGTGCAACAATTTTTTCGAGGATTTTCGAGGATCTTGCTCAAACTTTGCAGAATTGTCTATTACATCCCCAAAGCTGTGTACAAAATTTGGAGTTGATTGAATGAAAATACAAAAAAAAGGATATACATAATTCAATTAATGCAAAATTGCACAATATCCATCACTTATTTATGTTTGGTCCTTGGCAGCCTTGTTGTTTCATCGATTGTGGTCAAACTTTACAACATTGTGCATTTTACTTCCTCTGTGTTCTGTACTAAATTTGGTGTTACTTGAATAACAGTTTTAAAAAAAAGGAAATAAGTTATTTTTCATAGATGCAAAATTGCACATAATCAATTAAACATACTTTTTTGGTCCATTGTTTCTTGACTGATTTTGTTCAAACCTTACAGTAATGTGTACATTGCTTCATCTAAGCCAGGGGTCGGCAACCCGCGGCTCTAGAGCCGCATGCGGCTCTTTAGCGCCGCCCGAGTGGCTCTCTGGAGCTTTTTCAAAAATGTATGAAAAATGGAAAAAGATGAGGGGAAAAAAAAAAAAAATTGTTTTAATATGGTTTCTGTAGGAGGACAAACATGACACAAACCTCCCTAATTGTTATAAAGCACATTGTTTATATTAAACATGCTTCACTGACTCAAGTATTTGGCGAGCGCCGTTTTGTCCTACTAATTTTGGCGGTCCTTGAACTCACCGTAGTTTGTTTACATCAGGGGTCGGCAACCCAAAATGTTGAAAGAGCCATATTGGACCAAAAATACAAAAACAAATCTGTCTGGAGCCGCAACAAATTAAAAGCCATATTACATACAGATAGTGTGTCATGAGATATACATTGAATTGAGATGACTTAAAGGAAACTAAATGACCTCAAATATAGCTACAAATGAGGCATAATGATGCAATATGTACATATAGCTAGCCTAAATAGCATGTTAGCATCGATTAGCTTGCAGTCTTGCAGTGACCAAATATGTCTTATTAGCACTCCACACAAGTCAATAACATCAACAAAACTAACCTTTGTGAATTCAAGCACAAGGTTAAAAGTTTGGTGGACAAAATGAGACAGAAAAAGAAGTGGCATAAAACACGTCCTCGAAACTCGGAGAAAGTTATACATGTAAGCAAACTACGGTGAGTTCAAGGACCGCCAAAATTAGTAGGACAAAACGGCGCTCGCCAAATACTTGAGTCAGTGAAGCATGTTTAATATAAACAGTGTGCTTTATAACAATTAGGGAGGTTTGTGTCATATTTGTCCTCCTACAGAAACCTTATTAAAACAAAAAATATATTTTTTTCCCCTCATCTTTTTTCATTTTTCATACATTTTTGAAAAAGCTCCAGAGAGCCACTCGGGCGGCGCTAAAGAGCTGCTTGCGGCTCTAGAGCCGCGGGTTGCCGACCCCTGTGTTACATGTATAACTTTCTCCGACTTTCGAGGACGTGTTTTATGCCATTTCTTTTTCTGTCTCATTTTGTCCACCAAACTTTTAACGTTGTGCATGAATGCACAAAGGTGAGTTTTGTTGATGTTATTGACTTGTGTGGAGTGCTAATCAGGCATATTTGGTCACTGCAAGACTGCAAGCTAATCGATGCTAACATGCTATTTAGGCTAGCTATATGTACATATTGCATCATTATGCCTCATTTGTAGCTATATTTGAGCTCATTTAGTTTCCTTTAAGTCATCTCAATTCAATTTATATCTTATGACACACTATCTGTATGTAATATGGCTTTTCATTTGTTGCGGCTCCAGACAGATTTGTTTTTGTATTTTTGGTCCAATATGGCTCTTTCAACATTTTGAGTTGCCGACCCCTGATCTAAGCTGTGTACCAAATTAGGTGTTGATTGAAAAAAAGAAAAAGAAATAAATGACTGCCATTCAAATAATGCAAAATTCCACTAATTCCATTATATTAGTTTTTTGGGTCAATGTGCCCTGTGGCCTGACCGATCTTACTCAAACTTTACAGCATTGTGTATGTTACTTCCTGAAGTCTGTGTCCCAAATTTGGTGATGATTAAATCAAAATCCAAAAAGAAGGAAATAATTAACTACCATTCATTTCGTGCAAATTTGCACAAAATCCATGGGATTCAATCGTGGTGAAACCTCACAGCATTGTATGTGTGCCTTCTGTAAGGCAATACTGTTGTGTTAACTGGTGTTGATTGAGTGAACAATGAAAAGTTTTTATTTTAAACAAATTTGCACAAAATCCATTCAGAAAACATACTACAATCTCGCCATCGCAAAGATGTTTTGGTTGATCTTGCTTTAACTTTACAGTGTGTCACTTCTCAGAGGCTGTATCCAAATTTGTTACGTGCGGGGGGTCGTTCCCCCGGGAGCAAACGGACCACTCCGGACAGGACGTGCAGGTAGGAACATGATTTATTCTCACAAACTCTAACGAGGGCCAAAACAGAAAACACGCCAGAGGAGAAATGTGCCGATCCCACTGGACGCTAGGGCTAACACTTAGCATGGACTCGAGACGGGCAATACTCACGTAATAGAAGCTTGAAACAAACAAAGAAGCCAGGTTGACTGACCGGCAAAGGCAGGCTTAAATAATGCCTCTGATTAGAGCTCGGGAACAGGTGAGCGTCCCGAACACCAATCAGAGGCAAGTGAAAATAGTAATCAACCATGGTAACTAAAACAAACTCAAGGGTGCACAAAACAGGAACTGAGGGAGTCCAAAACTGACCGGAAATACCAAAACATGATCCGGGCCACGGATCATGACAACATTTGGTTTAGAAAAACTAAAAACTGATGACATAACAATGATGACATAACACTATTAAATTCATACATATTTGCACAACTTCTATGTCACTCCCCTTGCAAAGACGTTTCGGTTCATTGTGTCCATATCAAACTTTGGAATCTTGTTTACATTACCTCCCTAAGGTTGTTGACCAAGTGTGTTGTCATTTGACAGAACATTTTTAAAATATATAAAAGAAAACAACTGACGAATTGCCGATCATTTATCAGCCAGACTTGTATGTTAATTTTACAGCGACAGATGTTTCCGACGTATATTGCATCTTATTGATTGCAGGAGATGATTACCTTGCCGACGGATCAATCCAACCCAACCTCCCAGTAACACCGCTGCGTCGGCATTGACGGGAAAAAAAAGACGCAGCTAATTTGATTGGAGTCAAATGTTGGGCTCAATCATTGTCGATTAGCTCAGATTTAATTAGCCCTAAAATTGCGTTATTGTGTTTGATGACAAAGAGGTCTCTGTGTGGGAACCTCATTGTTCTGTTGTCTCATTCATGCTCAGTCAAAGGTTGATGGAGACGTCCCAGCTGCTTGCATTGATTATTACAGTTGGTAACAAAGGTGGTACATTGATGTTAATAATGGACATGCACTGTTTATACCTTCATGGTGATTTTACTGTTATCAGTTATTTTGTTGACAAATTAGCCAAATTATTTTGTTGTGTTTCTTTGTGTGATTTGCATTTCAGCGACACATTAGTGACACAATTGCACAATAATATTGACTATTATGATAGTGCTATGACTTTGGTCCATGCAGGCCTTGCTTTTGGACAAAATGTTGTTCTGCAACGAACATTTTAAATGACAAAACAAGCATGGGGATACGGGGCTGCCTCATCACTTTATGTAAACTATATTGTGGTGTCGCTAGAATAATGCTATGTATAGTTGCTGAAGTTTTGTATTACTAGCATTAGTCATTTTGTATTGTATTTGTATTGTATTGTACGTATATGTCCCGGCAAGAAATCTGCATTCAAAGAACTCCGGCTTATTAGTGATTCCCAGAGCCCAAAAAAAGTCTGCGGGCTATAGAGCGTTTTCTATTCGGGCTCCAGTACTATGGAATGCCCTCCCGGTAACAATTAGAGATGCTACCTCAGTAGAAGCATTTAAGTCCCATCTTAAAACTCATTTGTATACTCTAGCCTTTAAATAGACCCCCTTTTAGACCAGTTGATCTGCCGTTTCTTTTCTTTTCTCCTCTGCTCCCCTCTTCCTTGTGGAGGGTGGGGGGGGGGGGGCACAGGTCCGGTGGCCATGGATGAAGTGCTGGCTGTCCAGAGTCGGGACCCGGGGTGGACCGCTCGCCTGTGCATCGACTGGGAACATCTCTGCGCTGCTGACCCGTCTCCGCTCGGGATGGTGTCCTGCTGGCCCCACTATGGACTGGACTCTTACTATTATGTTGGATCCACTATGGACTGGACTCTCACAATATTATGTCAGACCCACTCGACATCCATTGCATTCGGTCTCTCCTAGAGGGTGGGGGTTACCCACATATGCGGTCCTCTCCAAGGTTTCTCATAGTCATTCACATCGACGTCCCACTGGGGTGAGTTTTTCCTTGCCCTTATGTGGGCTTTGTACCGAGGATGTCGTTGTGGCTTGTGCAGCCCTTTGAGACACTTGTGATTTAGGGCTATATAAATAAACATTGATTGATTGATTGATTGATAGTTTGTAGAAGTCGTGGTAGTAGTGGTATGTGTTCAATTTACCCGTTATGTGCTGTCATTTCTGTGATGGCATCGCGATTGTAGATGGTGTTTTGTCTTGGGACCCACCCTGCTTTGTGTCAAGCTCACTGCAGGTTCAGGTTCAGTACAGGGCACGGGATTTCACAATGCATTGGGCCAGGTAGCTATTGTTGCTGGCTAAAGCTTTTGTTTACACAGCTGCATTCAACCAGTGGTATTGTGAGAAAGAGAAACACAGAGGATTAAAATGGATTGTACAAAACAATAAATCAAGAGAATGTACCAAGACAAACTGGAACCTGTTTCAAAGGCTCGCTACCTTAGAAAAACAAGTAAAATCGAGCACGTCCAACGGGCAAGAGATTTGAGGAAACTGCCGAACTTGTGGAAGCCGACCTTGTCCTGTATCTCGTCAATGGAGTCAGTTTTTATACAGGCTAAGAATTTGAGAAAGGCAAAGTTGGTAAGGGCTCAAATACAAACCAACTTTGGGTGTGTACAAGACCTCGGAATTTTACATCTGAACGAGAATGTCCTTATTTCAGAGGTAAGTTAACAGGACTTGTCACGCCACTACGCGGTGTGTCCTGGGCAAATTTGTTTTAAAGTAAATATATTTCAAGCCTGAAATACAATGCGTATTATTGGAGGATGGACCATTCCTCTTTGCATCCCTCAATCTCGTTACCTTGCGTAATGACAATAAAGCTGATTCTGATTCTGATTCTGATCAGTTGGTGACGTCTCTGCGCCCCGACGTGTCTACATGCAAGAGGATCCCCTGCTGACCCCACTAAAGTTAAAGTTAAAGTACCAATGATTGTCACACACACACTCTAGGTGTGGCGAGATTATTCTCTGCATTTGACCCATCACCCTTGATCACCCCCTGGGAGGTGAGGGGAGCAGTGGGCAGCAGCGGTTGCCGCGCCCGGGAATCATTTTTGGTGATTTAACCCCCAATTCCAACCCTTGATGCTGAGTGCCAAGCAGGGAGGTAATGGGTCCCATTTTTATAGTCTTTGGTATGACCCGGCCGGGGTTTGAACTCACAACCTACCGATCTCAGGGCGGACACTCTAACCACTAGGCCACTGAGTAGGTGGACTGGACTCTCACATTATTAACCGTATCCACTCGGAATCCATTGCACCGGTCACCCATTGGGGATCCCCGCATCTGCGGTCCCTTATTATTGCACAGGTGTGTCTTAGGGCTGCACACGATTAAAGGCCACGCTGAAATGTGCATTTCTATCACACAGCACAATGCCACAGATGTCACAAGTTTTGAGGGAGCGAGCAGGAATGTTCACCAGAGCGGTTGCCCGTGATTTGAATGTTCATTTCTCTACTACAAGCCGTCTCCAAAGGCGTTTCAAAGAATTTGGCAGTACATCCAACCGGCCTCACAACCGCAGACCACGTGTAACCACACAAGTCCAGGACCTCCACATCCAGCAGGTGCACCTCCATTAATGTTTGAGACCAGCCACCCAGACAGCTGCTGCAACAATTGGATTGCATAACCAAATAATTTTTGAACAAACTGTGAGAAACCTGCGGCCCCCAGACCACCGGCTTATTTTCCGTCATTTTCATTAAGTTTAAATCTACATGCCTGCTGTTGCGTAGACGTCTCCATGGTTAGTCTGCAGATGGCGCTTAAACTTGGTTGTATTTTTTATCGGAGAAAAAGGAGCCACACGGTTTACAAGTTCTTTTGTTGTCTACCGCGGCAAAGGTGAAGTGAGTCCATATGTCTTATTTTCTCTTTCTTCCCAGTGTAGAAGACATAGTGTGTTAACGTCTTGTATTGCGTCTTGTTTTCTGGGTGAAAAATCAAAACGCTGTCCATTTTAAAGACGCTAGTTCTGATTGGATACCCTTGTGCTTTTCCACATGCAATTGTGATTGGCTATTTTCTTCCAACCACCTACAGACAAATTTAAATATGATTGAATTCCATCTGTGACAGTACTATGGAGAAGGAGACGGCACGGAGACAGGGGCGTCGATAGTATGAGACGTGTTTATTAAACACAAGGAAGTATGGCGTGACTATGTGTTGTGTTTAACTGAGTGTTACCGGGAGTTGTTGAAGGTGCGTGTCGAAGTCCACTGAGGGCAAGGCAAGCTCGGAGGTCCGTGGACAAGCGAGAGGTCAAAGGCAGGAGCGAGGCATCAAGGTCCGTGTCCAGACGTGAGGTCGAGATATTCAGGAAGGCAGCAGGGAGTCCACAGGGGATCCAGGGAGACGAGACACACAACTCAAAACCAGGAAATGGAGGGATGACGACACAGGACACAAGACGGTGAGCACAGAGGGGGGAAAACGAAGAGAGAGCGAATGCACATAGGGAGAGAGCTAGAGACATGCAAGCTTACAGTACTGAGACAGGTAGCTACGTTCTGGCACTGGAACGCAGGGCGCGCTGGCTTATGAAGGGAGTGGAGTCTTCATCAGCGTCAGGTGTGTTGATTTCAGGAGGGGAACGCCCGTGGGCGTGTCCAGAGGCGCTCACAGATGAATGAGAGGCGGCATCTCTGTCAATCTTTTTGTGTCGTTTTTATTCGTTCAATCAATCAATCAATCAATGTTTATTTATATAGCCCTAAATCACAAGTGTCTCAAAGGGCTGCACAAGCCAAAACAACATCCTCGGTACAGAGCCCACATAAGGGCAAGGAAAAACTCACCCCAGTGGGACGTCGATGTGAATGACTATGAGAAACCTTGGAGAGGACCGCATATGTGGGTAACCCCCCCCCCCGAACGAATTCAATGGATGTCGAGTGGGTCTGACATAATATTGTGAGAGTCCAGTCCATAGTGGATCCAACATAATAGTAAGAGTCCAGTCCATAGTGGGGCCAGCAGGACACCATCCCGAGCGGAGACGGGTCAGCAGCGCAGAGATGTTCCCAACCGATGCACAGGCGAGCGGTCCACCCCGGGTCCCGACTCTGGACAGCCAGCACTTCATCCATGGCGACCGGACCTGTGTGTCTCCCCCTCCACAAGGGATAGGGGGGAGCAGAGGAGAAAAGAAAAGAAACAGCATATCAACTGGTCTAAAAAGGGGGTCTATTTAAAGGCTAGAGTATACAAATGAGTTTTAAGATGGGACTTAAATGCTTCTATTGAGGTAGCATCTCTAACTGTTACTTGGAGGGCATTCCATAGTACTGGAGCGAGAATAGAAAATGCTCTAAAGCCCGCAGACTTTTGTTGGGCTCTGAGAATCACTAATAAGCCAGAGTTCTTTGAACGCAGATTTCTTGCCGGGACATATGGTACAATACAATCGGCAAGATAGGATGGAGCTAGACCGTGTAGAATTTTATACGTAAGTAGTAAAACCTTAAAGTCACATCTTAAGTGCACAGGAAGCCAGTGCAGGTGAGCCAGTATAGTAGTTTTTATTCGTTGACTATATTGTCAATGTATTCCGTCCTTGTTTTAGTCAACGTGCTTTTGTTATCGTCCTAAATTCGCAAGGGAAACCAGGTTTAGTCATTTTTAGTCAACAAAATAACACTGCTTCGCAGGTTTGGAAAAAGCTTCTTCTTTTTTCCAGGCTGCTGCACCACCTCTGAAGTGTTTTTGCCACACTTTGAAAACCCCTGACGGTTGATATTTCCTTCAATCAAGTTTGCCAGGAAGAAAAAGACACGTAAACAAATGGAAAGTTCAAATCAATCAATCTGAAAGGGGATGACATAAATACCAATATATTCCATAGAGCGTCTTGTTTGACCTTAGTCGTTTCTTAATGCCTTTCTCTCAGCTGGAGTGACATGATATTTTTCCCGCAGTGACACGCTCTATAATTGACAAAGGCTGGCTGCACTTTGCCGGAGTGCATTGAGCCGCTCATCTGTCTGGGCAAAGAATACAAATTCATCCCGAATCTTGGCGATGCTCCGCCAAAACCAGCCGCCAATTATCCGGAGGACGCCCTTAAGTGATAACTCTGCGGCCGCCCGAGCGTTAAAAACAAGGAGATGAAGATGAATCTTCCTCTTCCCCATCATCTCGCAGCCGTTTAATTGACAAGCTCACTCGCTGGCTGTTAAATTTAGATTACAAATATGAGTGGAATCTCGAGCAGCCGATGCAGACGCTGTAATGGCGCGCGGAAAGCGACGGCAAATTAATCTACGTATTTTAATAAGGTGTCAGCGGCAGAGGAGGTGTTTGCTGACGTCTAACGGATTATCGGCCCCCGAGTTTTTAGCAATTAAATAAATATCTTTCACCGGGGGAACCCACGTTGGAAACTCTGGCAAGGAGCTTTTCTCCGAGTTGTTCCGGCTTTTGTTCAGATTAATACGAACATGGACGAGGCTTTGGCTTCACATGTGGTCTATAGTCTTACACTCGGGACGATTAACTGTCCAGGCGCTTGGAGAGAAGCTGTAATTTTCCAGCTCCTTCCTGTTTGAAGTGAGATGCAAAGAATTAACTCAACTTTGAGGATGAGTTAAAAAAAAAAATATGCACGTATAAAACACTGCAACTTGCACTTCTCGAAGTAGGAACTGAGCTCTCGACTTATTCATGTATAGTGTGGCGTTATTTCATCCGTGGAAGTAAAACCGTACAGCACCTCGGTTTTCGTTAATAAACTGTTCCAAAAGCCAGATGAAAACTGAAGCAAGTTTTCCCATTAAAAAAAAAAAGTAAATTCAAATAATCTCTTCAGACACCCAAAATATGAACACAACACATTTTTTTTAATAGAAAATAATAATATTTTTTAGGGCTGTCTTCAACTGAGGATTTTCTGATTCGTTAGATTTTGCCCATAGTCGACGATCAGTTAAATGTTTAAAGAATAAACAGATGAAGATGATATTTAGTAGCGTATACTGACTGGTCACCAGGCGTCAGTAACAACACATGGAAGCACTCTGACATGTAAATGTGAATATTCCAAAAGTAATTAAAGGTCCTGTCGAAAGGATATACAGGAGAGATGCGAGGTTTGCGGACACAACCGCGGAGTCCGCGGATAATCCGCGGGTAGGGCGGGTGACATGACGAAAAAAATAGATTGTAAATAGATTCGGGCGGTTGGCGGTTGAACCAATTCGGAAATATATATACATAGTTAAATGTTGTTACCCACATACGAAAAACGTATAGATTTTATCGGTCCTTTAGGTGGAGCTGATCATCATCATCACCGAAAAAGAAAAGGATTGACACACCTGTGATTGATACACCTGTGCTTGTTGATGAAGTAGAGGATTATTCCTCTACAAACTTCCATCTCGACGGATCAGCAGAGGAAAATCTACTTTCCTTTTGGGGGAAACAAGGACAATCATTCCCACGACTACAACACCTTGCCAAGAGAATCCTATGCGTCCCAGCAACAAGTGCCGCAAGTGAGCACTCCTTTTAGCGCAGCAGGGCGCAATATAGAGGCCAGGCACTCTCGCCTGAATCCTGGCACTGTAGATGCCATTTTATTCCTGCATAGTGCTAACAAAAAAAAAAGTAAGTAGACATACAGTTGGATATGTTAAACGAATTAGTCTACGTTACCTATAGGCTATACCAAATAAGCCCATGTCTAACCTATATTGAGTTTGGTCAGCTGAATAATTTTGATGGTTACGTGTTGTTTGGGCGCACTACAATGCAAAGGAATTAAGGCAATTGCGTTGTTTATTGTGGTTTTTTCTATTCGAGATATACTACTGTGTGTTAATTATTTGGCCTCGCTTTCAAGTGAAGCGCATCTCCGATTGGCGACAATGTAAGGATATTTAGCCTGCTTTGTTTGTCGCGACCGTGTATTTTCTTTATAATTCAAGTTTGATGATAAAGTGCAGTCTGATGGGTTTGATTTCCCCCCTTCAGCTTTTTGCCTTGGCCAATAAGTTGCAGGTAATTTATTATTATTTATTTAATTTATTTTTGTTTAAATAGGGATGACATACATATGTTATTGTATAATTTAAGTTTGTGCGCGTGATTGACAGCCTAAGGCTTATGAGGCACATTTTTTATTTTTTTTTTTATTTCAACTTAAAAACGTAGGAGCCTATGCCTATGCCTACAACATAGGCTATGTATTTATCTTTATTTTCCTGCCTGTCGTTGACAATGGAGATTGTCTGATATTTTGTCATGGCTGCAGATCAATCAATAAAGGTTCATCTTTGTCGCAAAATTGTTCACTGTTTCACTGTGCACCCCGTCCTCGTCCTTATTTGAGCATTATAATGTTAACAAGTTAATATTCATTGAAATAAATTCAGAATTTTTTTTTTTACCTAACGAAAATATAGGCCTAGTCTTTCTAAAATATTTTTTTAACTTCTTAAAAGCCTCGTTCTGCTTGCTGCACCTGCGCACACAAAGTGTGAGGAACGCACTCCTGATCTGAGGGCATTGACAACAATAGTCAACACTTTCTTAATGGAAATGACAATAATACTATAATAATGATAAATAATATTATCACGCATTAATATCTCTTAGCCACTAATGCGTGGCCAAGAGATGCGAGGCACGCATTGAATGTCTCTGCTCCATTGGATCAGTCTCCTAATCTTTAACAGGCAAAAGCTTTCTAACCTCACTAATGCTTTGCATCGTCTTTATTAGATATATAACAACGGGCGGATGGCGGGCGGGTGTGGTTTTGATAAAATGTTGGTTGGGTGGATGGCGGATGGATGACGACATTTGTGATGCGGTTGCGGATTAAATAATTGCCTATCCGCGCATCTCTAATATACAAAGATCTGACTTTTTAACCCTTTGAAAAAAATTATAAACCACAGTTTGTGAGGTTTGGAACAGCACCAAGAGGACATCAAACTTGACTAAATAGAGAAAGTAAGCATTGTAAACAAAGTATTCGTATGTGAACCAGCAAAATGATCATGGGGAAGTGAATTATATGTATATCAATCAATCAATGTTTATTTATATAGCTCTAAATCACAAGTGTCTCAAAGGGCTGCACAAGCCACAACGACATCCTCGGTTCAGAGCCCACATATAGCGCTTTTTCTCAAGTGACTCAAAGCGCTTTACATTGTGAAACCCATTATCTAAGCTCCATTTTAAACCAGTGTGGGTAAAGTGTCTTGTCCAAGGACGCAACAGCAGTGACTAGGATGGCGGAAGCGGGGATCGAACATGCAACCCTGAAGATACTGGCATGGCCGCTCTACCAACCGAGCTATACCGCCAGCTGAGCTATGTCATTACTTGGGCTGTCAAATGATAATTTTTTTAAATTAGATTGATCACGCCCTTGAATTTGAATTAACCATGAATAATTACATGTTTTTACTTGCTTGCGTAATTAAATTTGCTTAAGAAAAGACCCCATTAATTGGACAAAAATGCAATTGTGTTCACAGAGTGTCATACCTTTTTTTAAATATTTTACTTAACCTTCCTCTTGTGTTAGCTTTCTGTTACCATCTCTTATGTTACCGGGTCGGTTTTGACCCATGTCTTAAATCAGCTGTAACATACGCTAAAAACAATTATCTATCATCCAATTTGTTTCTCATCTCTTGGTTACCTTGTTAGGCTTCCTTATCCATGAAAATATTGGTTTTAATATTTTTGGTGTGGGCCATTGGGCCTTTTTTTTGTCAGTATACCCCTCGATTTCAATTTAAAAAATTGTAAAATTAACCTCAAGAGAATCGTATAAATAAATAAAAGGTTGTGGTGTTACCTGACTGTTACTGAGGGGCAGGGCCGACCCGTGGCATAGGCCGTATAGGCGTAGGCAAATGCTAAGGGCGCCGTCCATCAGGGGGCGCCACGCCAGTGCCACAAATGTTGGAGAAAAAAAAAAAAAAAAAAGTAATCCCACGTTAATTAAAATGCAAAGTAAAGCCTATTTAATAGAAATATTATTTGTTACAACATTACAACCCCCCCCCCCCCCCCCCCCCCCCCCCCCCCCGCACGGTGCGCCCCCTCCCTTCCCGTATCATGACTCTTTTTGGACGTCACCACATCAAAAAATCAACACAAGATGTCAAAACGGCCAAAACTGTCAGGTGCCCAGGGAAGAAAAAAGAGAAAAGAAGAGGAGGAGAAACGAGAAAAAGACAGAGGTAGCAGGTAGGTAACGTTAGCCTCCATGAAATTATTTGTCTGTTACAGAATGTGATAGTAACCTGGCTTTTTAGCATTAAGCTAATGTTACATGATTCGGCAATTGCTAATCAATAAATAGCTAGTTCTGTTTTAACGTCGGGTTAATATTGTGGAGGGGGCTAAATTGTTATGGAAAATAATAATGTAACGTTAGGTAATTACAATACTCCCACATTACATTCCTCAGGGACGTTTGTATTAGATCTTTTAAGCAGGTGTTTTTGTTTTACATTGTTATTGCCTTCTGGTTAGCTAATGTTTGCCCTGCAGGTAATAGTCACTTTTCCACCCCTTTATATATTAGGTATAGTTGTAAGTAAAAAAAAAAAAAGGTCAAAGACAAAGCTATTCGGCTTCTTGTGAGTATATACACTTCACTGCCGATGTGGGGGGGCGCCACCTAAAATCTTGCCTAGGGCGCCAGATTGGTTAGGGCCAGGCCTGCTGAGGGGCATTAGAACACATCTCTTAAATACATTTGTTTTATTTATTTTTTCATTTTAATAATTTAACTATAGTAACATCTATGGTGTTACGGGTCAATTTCGACCCAGATATAGTTACTTCAAGAAAAAGGCTAAAAGGTATTTTTTTCAGCAACAGAACTTTAAGACAAACACAAAATGAAAAGCAGAACAAGTCATAACACAAAATATAGATTTGCAAAGTCAAACAAACAACAGCAAATCAAGTTAAGTTAAGTTAAAGTTAAAGTAGCAATGATTGTCACACACACACTAAGTGTGGTGAAATTTTTCCTCTGCATTTGACCCATCCCCTTGTTCACCCCCTGAGAGGTGAGGGGAGCAGTGGGCAGCAGCGGTGTCACGCCCGGGAATCATTTTTGGTGATTTAACCCCCAATTTAACCCCCAGACCTACTCAGTGGCCTAGTGGTTAGAGTGTCCGCCCTGAGATGGGTAGGTTGTGAGTTCAAACCCCGGCCGAGTCATACCAAAGACTATAAAAATGGGAGCCATTACCTCCCTGCTTGACACTCAGCATCAAGGGTTGGAATTGGGGGTTAAATAACCAAAAATTATTCCCGGGCGCGGCCACCGCTGCTGCCCACTGCTCCCCTCACCTCCCAGGGGGTGATCAAGGGTGATGGGTCAAATGCAGAGAATAATTTCGCCACACCTAGTGTGTGTGTGACAATCATTGGTACTTTAATTCCAACCCTTGATGCTGAGTGCCAAGCAGGGAGGTAATGGCTCCCATTGTTATAGTCTTTGGTATGACCTCCTCATCAGACTCATCAGATGTGTCTGTGTCTTCTGGATGATACTCCTCCTCAGAAACCTGTTCATCCGTATCACTATGCTGCTCCGTGTCCTCTCCCTCATTTTCACCAAAAATATTATCCAGAATTTCTCTCACTGTAAATCTTTTTTTCATTTTTGCATGCTGCAAATTGGAGATGTGCACTCTGCAAGTCACCAACTCTATACTGAATTGACCTCACATGTCTGGACATGCCCGTCTTTGTTTGTTTTTGTACTGGATGACAAGGTAAAATGAGAATCCCCTAAAGCTCCCATGATTGGGAGAGGAGCTGGCTGTCAGTGTGTTCAGTTTTGGCTCTAATTATTGCTTTATTATCTTATTTTTATAACTGGGTCGAAACCGACCCTAACAACACCAAGGTCATAATTTCAACCAGAACATTTTATAATTTAGTGAAAAAAACAAAAACTGTTTTATTTTGTTGAAATAGAGGTTCCTGACAAAGTCAAAAAGCCTTGATGCAAAAACATAAATTTATGTGGTTCCTTTATGCATTTAAAAACTAAAACGGGTCTGTGCCGACCCTAACACAAGACAAAGGTTAACTTAAATTCATTGATTTGCTCAAAACTTGGTATACTAGGAATTAAGGGGCTGTTTGCAACATTTACACAGTTGTCCAGAGGGCGCTAACTTTCCAATGTATTTTCCACAGTAGATCCCGCCCTCTTCCGGCTACTACGAAGTAATGACGTAACTACCGTATTTTTCGGACTATAAGTCGGAGTTTTTTTCATAGTTTGGCCGGGGGTGCGACTTATACTCAGGAGCGACTTATGTGTGAAATTATTAACACATTACCGTGAAATATCAAATAATATTATTTATCTCATTCACGTAAGAGACTAGACGTATAAGACTTCATGGGATTTAGCGATTAGGAGTGACAGATTGTTTGGTAAACGTATAGCATTTTCTATATGTTATAGTTATTTGAATGACTCTTACCATAATATGTCACGTTAACATACCAGGCACGTTCTCAGTTGGTTATTTATGCCTCATATAACGTACACTTATTCAGCCTGCTGTTCACTATTGTTTATTTATTTTAAATTGCCTTTCAAATGTCTATTTTTGGTGTTGGGTTTTATCAAATACATTTCCCCAAAAAATGCGACTTATATATGTTTTTTTCCTTCTTTATTATGCATTTTCGGCCGGTGCGACTTATACTCCGGAGCGACTTACAGTATACTCCGAAAATTACGGTACATACGTACGCAACACATGCACGTGCATTAGCTTTCGGTTGTGCCCATAGTCAACGATCAATCAAATCTATAGTGTTTTTAAAGAATAAACAGATGAAGGTGATATTTAGTAGCGTATACTGACTGGTCACCAGGCGTCAGTAACAACACATGGGAAGCACACTGGCATGTATATGTGAATATTCCAAAAGTAATTCAAGGTCCTGTTGAAAGGATATACAGTATTTCATTTAAGTTAATAAAACAAAGATCTGACTTGTGACTTTTTAGCCCTTTAAAAAAATGATAAACCACAGTTTGTTCAGTGAGAGTAGAGTGTCCGCCCTGAGATCGGTAGGTTGAGAGTTCAAACTCCGGCCGAGTCATACCAAAGACTATAAAAAATGGGACCTCTTTGCTTGACTCTCAGCATCAAGAGTTAGAATTGGGGGTTAAATCACCAAAAAATGATTCCCGGGCGCGGCCACCGCTGCTGCTCACTGCTCCCCTCACCTCCCAGGGGGTGATCAAGGGTGATGGGTCAAATGCAGAGAATAATTTCGCCACACCTAGTGTGTGTGTGACAATCATTGGTACTTTAACTATAACTTTTTTGTGAGGTTTGGAGCAGCACCAAGAGGACATCAAACTTGACTAAATAGAGGAAGTAAGCATCGTAAACAAAGTATTCATATGTGAACCAGCAAAAGGATCATTAGGGCTGTCAAATGATTAATTTTTTAAATCAGACTGATCACACCCTTGAAAATGTTTTTACTTGCTTGCATAATTAAATTTGCTTAAGAAAAGACCCCAATAATTGGACACACATGCAATTGTGTTCACAGAGTGGCATAACTGTGCATTTTTTTTTAAAATATTTTACTTAACTTAAAGTCATTGATTTGCTCAAAACTTGGTGACAGTAAGTATACTAGGAATTAAAGGGGCTGTTTGCAACGTTTACACAGATGTCCAGAGGGCGCTAATATTCCAATGTATTTTCCACAGTAGATCCCGCCCTCTTCCGGCTACTACGAAGAAATGACATAACTACGTACGTACGCAACACATGCATGCGCATTAGCTTTCGGTGTTATGAGCTAATAATAGCAAATAGTAAATTGTGATTCACATAATGAGATGAAAAAGTTTATCTCATTTTTATTTGTATTTATTTATTTATTTATTTTATTTATTTTTTTGTTTATCTCATTTTTAATTAAGGTAAGAACATTTCAAACCTCTAAAGGACACTCTATTTATTTTGTAAAATATAACTACCATTTGAAATAGTTCCATGGCTTTTTTAAACCTTCATCATTGAAGCATTTTCAAGAATTCCAAGCACCCGTGGGAACTTTCTTCTAACCACAGCTTTGCAACCACAAGAGGCCCTAAATGTCGTTTTTTTTTTTTTTTTATCCCATCACATTGAGTGTCACCTTGAGCCTCTGAAAGTAGTGCTTTGGCAGACTTTGCATGAGCGTCCCCTGCAGGGCCGTTTGGCCCTAAACAAGATTTTGTTAGTGGCCCCGTTATGGTCATTAATATTATGTATTTATTATTGTTGTTAGACGCCTGAAGGGACTCCAACCCCACCCTAAACCTACGATAACGCTCCACATACACGTACTCCATATGTTTACATGCACTAAAAGAAATCATGAACTTAATTGAGTTCACTTTGTTAAAACTGGCTTTTTAAAACACATTTAAAATACACCCTAGATCAGGGGTCCCCAAACTACGGCCCAGCGTCCAAAATCCGGCCCGCGTGAAGTCCCAAGTTAAAAAAGATAAATAAATAAAATACATAAATAATATACAAAAAAAATAAAAAAATGTATATATATTTTTCAAGTTTTTTAATTAACAATCTTAGCTCGATTTTAATATGTTTCTCTTCAGGATGTCAGGTTTCCAGTTGAAAAAAAAAAATAAATAAAAAAAAATATATATATATATATATATATATTTATATACAATATATATATATATATATATATATATATATATATATATATATATATATATATATATATATATATATATATATACAATATATATATATATATATATATATATATATATATATATATATATATATATATATATAAACACTTTTTTATTATTATTATTATTATTATTATTTTTAATCTGTCCTTTCTAATCCATTTTCCACCGCTTGTTACTCTCAGTGTTTTCTAGCCGCTATATATATATATATATATATATATATATATATATATATATATATATATATATATATATACAGCCCGGCCCCCGGCCAAAATTCTTTAACCCAATGCAGCCCCGAGTCAAAAAGTTTGGGGACCCCTGCCCTAGATTCTTTGGTGTTTTATTTTATTTTATTAAAAAAAAAAAAAAAAAAAAAAGATTATGCTGACAAATGTAGTGTAAAGTGGCCAGACTTCAATTTTAATAATCCATATTCACTTAAATATAAAAATGTTAAGTTTATCTTTATTTTGTATTGTAAGATAGAGATGAGCTGATTTATGAAGTGGATAATAGTATTTTCCGCACCATTAGCCGCACCTAAAAACCACAAATTTACTCAAAAGCTGACAGTGCGGCTTTTAACCCGGTGCGCTTTATATATGGATAAATATTAAGATTCATTTTCATAAAGTTTCGTTCTCGCAACTTCGGTAAACAGCCGCCATCTTTTTTCCCGGTAGAGCAGGAAGCGCTTCTACTTCTACGCAAGCAACCGCCAAGGTAAGCACCCGCCCCCATAGAACAGGAAGCGCTTCTTCTTGTACTGTAAGCAACCACCCGCCCCCGGAAGAAGAAGAAGCGCGCGGTGCATGCTGGGATATGTGACGTTTCATTTCCATTTGTGTGTTTATGTAAAGACCCCAAAATGGCTCCTATTAAGTGTGTTGTCTGTCTAATTATAAATAATGCAGACGAGGCGTGTTAACTGAGTTCTCAACGTTTACTCACAGCGTGCTCATAACCACATTCTAACTCCCAGCATACAACAACGCTTCTCAGGGCTACCGCGCATGCTCGTAACTATCGTTGCATGCTGGGTAGTGTAGTTGTTATATTTGCTAGCTCATAACATCACATTAAGAGACACGCTTACGCGCTTAATTCAATACTCGCCGTCATTCCGGGTGGATTGACAAAAGACCTCCAGCCGCTAGATATTGGTGTCAACAGGGCATTCGAAGCTAGACTGCTAACTGCGTGGGAACAATGGATGACAGAAGGCGAACACACCTTCACTAAGACAGGGAGGCAGCACCAGACGACGCCAACATCTGCCAGTGGATCGTAAATGCCTGGGCAGATATTTCGGTCACAACTGTGGTCCGAGCTTTCCGGAAGGCAGGATTCACAGAACTGCTGGATAACAGCGACACTGACTCCGATTACTTCGACGAGACGGAGCCGGCCATTTTGGATCTCACATTTGCCCAACTTTTCACTTCGGACACCGAAGACGAAGGATTTACGAATGAAGAATAACTTCAGAAAGTGAGCGCTATGTTTATTTTGTGTGTTGTGACATTAACGTTCGAGCAACATTATGTTGCTATTGCTCTGCACTATTTTGAATTTTACTATGTTTGTGATTGCACATTTGCGTACATTTTGGGAGTGAACAGAGTTGTTAGAACGCTGGTTTTTAATATATTATTAAAGTTTGACTGACCTATCTGACTGTTTTTTTGACATTCCCTTTAGCGCAGCGTAGGCGCGGCTTATAGTCCGGGGCGGCTTATTGGTGGACAAAGTTATGAAATATGCCATTCATTGAAGGTGCGGCTAATAATCCGGTGCGCCTTATAGTGCGGAAAATACGGTAATCACAATAATATATCATTATTATGGGACGGCGTGGCGCAGTGGGAGAGTGGCCGTGCGCGACCCGAGGGTCCCTGGTTCAATCCCCACCTAGTACCAACCTCGTCATGTCCGTTGTGTCCTGAGCAAGACACTTCACCCTTGCTCCTGATGGGTGCTGGTTAGCGCCTTGCATGGCAGCTCCCTCCATCAGTGTGTGAATGTGTGTGTGAATGGGTAAATGTGGAAGTAGTGTCAAAGCGCTTTGAGTACCTTGAAGGTAGAAAAGCGCTATACAAGTACAACCCATTTATCATTTATTTATTTATTATTATTATCATTATGATCATACATCATTATAAATATACATTGTTATGATTATTTTTACTATTATTTTTACTATTGCATCTAATAGGGGTTAAATCATAATAATACATCATTATTATGATTATTATATTATTATTTGTATTTATTGCATCTAAAAGGGGTTGAAGCTCCCCTGTCTTTAAAACCTAGTAACACCTCTGCTTCGAACTTTAATCAAAGTTACTTGAACGCACCACAATGATGTGCTATATAGTGCAAAAGTGAAACATAAACATACATTTGTCGGATGCTACAACAAATCGTTTTGTCGTATTGTAACCTTTACTTCAATCACATCATCCTGTTTCGTAAATGCCGGCGTTGTTCGTAAATGCAAGAATGTGAACTTTGAACACGTTATATGACATCTGTGTGGTGAACATTCGCGCGTTCCATCCTAGCTTTTCCGCTACCAGAAGGAACGAACCATTTTGCATGTTGACAAGGGGTTGCAGTTCAATCAATCAATCAATCAATGTTTATTTATATAGCCCTAAATCACAAGTGTCTCAAAGGGCTGCACAAGCCACAACGACATCCTCGGTATAGCCCACATAAGGGCAAGGAAAAACTCACCCCAGTGGGACGTCGATGTGAATGACTATGAGAAACCTTGGAGAGGACCGCATATGTGGGTAACCCCCCCCTCTAGGGAGACCGAATGCAATGGATGTCGAGTGGGTCTAACATAATATTGTGAGAGTCCAGTCCATAGTGGATCCAGCATAACAGTAAGAGTCCAGTCCACAGTGGGGTCAGCAGGAAACCATCCCGAGCGGAGACGGGTCAGCAGCGCAGAGATGTTCCCAACCGATATACAGGCGAGCGGTCCACCCCGGGTCCCGACCCCGGACAGCCAGCACTCCATCCATGGCCACCGGATCTGTGTGTCTCCCCTTCCACAAGGGTTAGGGGGGAGCAGAGGAGAAAAGAAAAGAAACGGCAGATCAACTGGTCTAAAAAAAGGGGGGCTATTCAAAGGCTAGAGTATACAAATGAGTTTTGAGATGGGACTTAAATGCTTCTACTGAGGTAGCATCTCTAACTGTTACCGGGAGGGCATTCCATAGTGCTGGAGCCCGAATAGAAAACGCTCTATAGCCCGCAGACTTTTTTTGAGCTCTGGGAATCACTAATAAGCCGGAGTTCTTTGAACGCAGATTTCTTGCCGGGACATATGGTACAATGCAATCGGCAAGATAGGCTGGAGCTAGACCGTGTAGTATTTTATACGTAAGTAGTAAAACCTTAAAGTCGCATCTTAAGTGCACAGGAAGCCAGTGCAGGTGAGCCAGTATAGGCGTAATATGATCAAACTTTCTTGTTCTTGTCAAAAGTCTAGCAGCCGCATTTTGTACCAACTGTAATCTTTTAATGCTAGACATAGGGAGACCCGAAAATAATATGTTACAGTAATCGAGACGAGACGTAACGAACGCATGAATAATGATCTCAGCGTCGCTAGTGGACAAAATGGAACGAATTTTAGCGATATTACGGAGATGAAAGAAGGCCGTTTTAGTAACACTCTTAATGTGTGATTCAAACGAGAGAGTTGGGTCGAAGATAATACCCAGATTCTTTACTGAGTCGCTTTGTGTAATTGTTTGGTTGTCAAATGTTAAGGTGGTATTATCAAATAAATGTCGGTGTTTAGCAGGACCGATAATCAGCATTTCCGTTTTTTTAGTGTTGAGTTGCAAGAAGTTAGCGGACATCCATTGTTTAATTTCATTAAGACACGCCTCCAGCTGACTACAATCCGGCGTGTTGGTCAGCTTTAGGGGCATGTAGAGTTGGGTGTCATCAGCATAGCAATGAAAGCTAACACCGTATTTGCGTATGATGTCGCCTAGCGGCAACATGTAAATACTAAAGAGTGCAGGGCCAAGAACCGAACCTTGGGGGGACTCCGCACGTTACCTTAACATAGTCCGAGGTCACATTGTTATGGGAGACGCATTGCATCCTGTCAGTAAGATAAGAGTTAAACCACAACAAGGCTAAGTCTGACATACCAATACGTGTTTTGATACGCTCTAATAAAATGTTATGATCGACGGTATCGAAAGCAGCGCTAAGATCAAGAAGCAGCAACATAGACGACGCATCAGAATCCATCGTTAGCAGTAGATCATTAGTCATTTTTGCGAGGGCTGTCTCCGTAGAGTGATTTGCCCTGAAACCGGATTGAAAAGGTTCACAGAGATTGTTAGACATTAAGTGTTCATTTAGCTGCTGTGCGACAATTTTTTCGAGGATTTTCGAGATAAACGGAAGGTGGGACACCGGCCGGTAGTTTACCATGGGGTCAGGATCAAGGTTAGGTCTTTTGAGCAAAGGATGAATAACCGCTTTTTTGAATGCTAGTGGAACAGTGCCAGAGGAAAGTGATAAGTTTATAATATTTAGCACTGATGGACCTAATAATACAAAAAGCTCCTTAATAAGTTTCCCAGGAAATGGGTCAAGTAAACATGTTGTTTGTTTTGTCCCATTGACACATCTTAACAATTCCTCTAATGTTATTTCATCAAAGAGAGAGAAACTATTTTGGAGGGCGGTATCCTTCGTAGATACAGTTGTATCTGTGTTAATAGAACCCAGTTGTAGCTGCGATGCATTGTCTTTAATCTCCTTTCTAATGAGTTCAATTTTCTTATTAAAGAAATTCATAAAATCATCTGCTGAGTGGGTGGAGCTACTGGGAGGAGTCCCTTGTTGGGTTAGCGATGCTACTGTACTAAACAAAAATTTCGGATCATTTTTGTTGAGGTGGATGAGATTTGAGTAATATTTAGCTTTAGCTAGGGTAAGCATGTGTTTATAAGTTATTAAACTATCACTCCATGCTTGATGGAAAACCTCAAGTTTAGTAGCGCGCCATTTGCATTCCAGCTTTCTACATGATAATTTATGGGCTCTAGTTTCTTCTGTAAACCATGGGTTGCGCCTTTTAGGGGCTCTTTTAAGCTTTAGCGGTGCTATACTATCAATGGTGTCGCGCAGGGCGTCGTTAAAGTTGTTAGTGAGGTTATCAATAGAGCCGACATAATTTGGGAATGGTGCCATTACCGAAGGCAGTAGGCCAGCAAGAGTCATCGTTGTGGCAGCATTAATGTTGCGGCTGCTATAGTAGTTATTATTATTAGTTTGTTGACAATGAGTCAGAACTTCAAATTTTATAAGGTAATGATCGGACATTACTTTAGTATATGGGAGTATCGTAACTTTGGAGGTGGTGACACCCCTGACCAGCACTAGATCTATCGTATTTGCGTTGCGATGCGTAGGTTCATTTATTATTTGTGTAAGACCACAGCTATCAATTATAGTCTGGAGCGCCATGCACTGAGGGTCCGATGGGGTATTCATATGGATATTAAAGTCCCCCATTATGATTATATTGTCGGCGTGCGTCACAAAATCAGCAACGAACTCTGAAAATTCACTGATGAAGTCCGAATTGGGTCCTGGGGGGCGGTAGATAACAGCCAGGTGGAGAGGCAGCAGTGTGACAAACCTCATAGTAAGCATCTCAAACGAGTTATATTTATTATTTAGGTTCGGGGTAAGATTAAAGTTTTTATTGTGTATGAGTGCAACTCCCCCACCCCTTTTAATGGGACGGGCAATATGCGCTCCCGCATAGCCAGGAGGAGACGCCTCACCCAGCGCAAAGAAATCGTCTGGTTTGAGCCAGGTCTCGGCGAGACCAATAACGTCAATATTATTGTCTCTAATGACCTCATTAACTAATAACGTTTTGGAAGATAGTGATCTTATGTTTAAGAAGCCCATATTATAGGTAGTGGGCTGTTTTGAGGAGTTTTTGTTGAAATTATCCGTAGTAGCAATATTAATAGTGTTGTGTTTATTATGTGTAGTGCACTTTAAATAATTTCGACCATATCTAGGAATTGATATGACAGGAATTTTCCGATTGTTTGCTTGATGTTGTGATAAACCGAACGCATCATAACTTGCCACCTCAGTAGAGTGCATGTCTACTTCTGACACAGAAAAAACATTTTTTGAGTTGTGTATTGTTCTAAAATAGTTGCTATGTGTGCAGGTATTATCCAGCCTGGCGCTGGCTAGTTCTATTTTAACTAACTTCTCACCCGGACTAGCGCTTCTTTGAGGATTAGCCTTTCGCTTTGTTGTTAGCCCCGCTCGGCATCCCCGCTTCTGCTTCCGCTCACACCGCTTACGTGTCTTCCGTTGACGGTCCTCGCTGGCACTTAACTCCGCTGCTTTAGAGGCCGCTGGGTGTAGCCGGCGAAGAATCCCCATGCTAGCGACATGTTTCATGTTTGATGCAAATGACCTTGTTATTGAACTTTGGTAGCAAAATTAGTTTTTTACCTTTTATGGCATCTTTTTTGTAACTGATGGATATAAATGAAAGAAAAACTTGATCAAAAAGCCAGGCTATGATCAAGCCAGCTCATCGCTAACTGATAGGGGCCCTCAACAACCACATACAGCAGAGGCCCGCGAACAGGTTTTATCCGGCCCGCGGGATGAATTTGCTAAGTATAAAAATGAGCCGAAATTTTTGAATGAAAGAAACCGCTGTTCTAAATGTATCCACTAGATGTTGCAATAGCAATTCTTTGTATCTGAACATACAGGTAAAAGCCAGTAAATTAGAATATTTTGAAAAACTTGATTTATTTCAGTAATTGCATTCAAAAGGTGTAACTTGTACATTATATTTATTCATTGCACACAGACTGATGCATTCAAATGTTTATTTCATTTAATTTTGATGATTTGAAGTGGCAACAAATGAAAATCCAAAATTCCGTGTGTCACAAAATTAGAATATTACTTAAGGCTAATACAAAAAAGGGATTTTTAGAAATGTTGGCCAACTGAAAAGTGTAAAGTTTCCACCATCAGTGATGGTTTGGGGTGCCATGTCATCTGCTGGTGTCGGTCCACTCTGTTTCCTGAGATCCAGGGTCAACGCAGCCGTTTACCAGCAGGTTTTAGAGCACTTCATGCTTCCTGCTGCTGACCTGCTCTATGGAGATGGAGATTTCAAGTTCCAACAGGACTTGGCGCCTGCACACAGCGCAAAATCTACCCGTGCCTGGTTTACGGACCATGGTATTTCTGTTCTAAATTGGCCCGCCAACTCCCCTGACCTTAGCCCCATAGAAAATCTGTGGGGTATTGTGAAAAGGAAGATGCAGAATGCCAGACCCAAAAACGCAGAAGAGTTGAAGGCCACTATCAGAGCAACCTGGGCTCTCATAACACCTGAGCAGTGCCAGAAACTCATCGACTCCATGCCACGCCGCATTAACGCAGTAATTGAGGCAAAAGGAGCTCCAACCAAGTATTGAGTATTGTACATGCTCATATTTTTCATTTTCATACTTTTCAGTTGGCCAACATTTCTAATAATCCCTTTTTTGTATTAGCCTTAAGGTAATATTCTAATTTTGTGACACACGGAATTTTGGATTTTCATTTGTTGCCACTTCAAATCATCAAAATTAAATGAAATAAACATTTGAATGCATCAGTCTGTGTGCAACGAATAAATATAATGTACAAGTTACACCTTTTGAATGCAATTACTGAAATAAATCAAGTTTTTCAAAATATTCTAATTTACTGGCTTTTACCTGTATATCCGATTTTGATATTTTTTTTATTTTTTTATTGATGGATTGAAAATTAACACCACTGAGTTGACTGATGAGCATTAGCACATAATGTATTCAGAAAGTATAAGTGACGACAAATAAAGATAGAATACTATTAACCGCAACATGTAAGTGTAAAAAAAAACCCAACAACATTATGATTTGTACATTTTCAGCATGTGCTTGTTCTATTTTTAAACAAAAAAAAACAATCTGAAATCGTCTTTATTTTTTTAGTTATCGTGCCGTGATTTTACCAGTCCGGCCTACTTGGGAGTGGATTTTTCTCCCGATCTAAAATGAGTTTGACACCCCTGATGTAGAGCATGTTTATGTGACGGACAGGCCCTGGTCCTCTTCAGTGGACATTTAGTGTTTCGCATAACAAGTCAATTTTTTCCAAAATGTGTATGTCCACTGCGGAGAACGCTGGTTCTCAGCAGAATATACGGAAACGGCGTGGACAGTTTCTTTCTAATTCCTCATTCCTCTTTCTGATGAAAGTCTTACGTCGGATTTCATCGCTGTCCCGCGAACACACCAGCGTGTTCCTGCAAGAAGGCGTCCTCAGTCAATAGTAGTGACACAACAGGGTGATACATCAGCAGCGTGACAGTGATTCTGTCATTTAGGAGTGATTTGTCCGCCGCCGTCCCATCTCTTGGCCCGAGTGAGACGTCGCATGTCACCGCTGATTGACAGTTCCCCCCCTCCTGTCGGTTAGCTGCGGGGGAGCTGCAGGGAAAGATAAGGGCATTTATCTGCCCAGTCCCTAAAGGCAGGATCTGGGGTCACTGAAAGGCCACTCCCGAGGCCTTGATGATATCTGGATCTTGTATGCCTAGTTCACATCTCCAACACCTGTCCTCTGCCGACCTTTTGACCCCCGACCGACGCCTAACATTTTCGTGAGCTACAATATTGTTGGTGTGGTTAAATGGAGTCAAATGCCAAAATGATAAGTGGAACAATACAAGGAAATACACAATAGTGTGTTTCACTCAGCTAATTATTGCTGGATGCAAACTAGAATGTGCCCCTTTAATGAAGACAACATTGGAACTTATTTCATAGTTCTGGATAGTGTTGTCCCAATACCAATATTTTGGTACCAGCACCAAAATGTATTTCGATACTTTTCTAAATAAAGGGGACCACAAAAAATTGCATTGTTGGCTTTATTTTAACAAAAAATCTTACGGTACATTAAACATGTTTCTTATTGCAAGTTTGTCCTTAAATAAAATAGTGAACATACAAGACAACTTGTCTTTTAGTAGTAAGTAAGCAAACAAAGGCTCCTAATTTAGCTGCTGACGTATGCAGTAACATATTGTGTCATTTAAAATGTTATTATTTTGTCAAAATTATTAAGGACAAGTGGTAGAAAATGAATTATTAATCTACTTGTACATTTACTGTTAATATCTGCTTACTTTCTCTTTTAACATGTTCTATCTACACTTCTGTTAAAATGTAATAACCACTTATTCTTCTGTTGTTTGGATGCTTTACATTAGTTTTGGATGACATCAAAAATGTAGGCATCAATCCGATACCAAGTAGTTACAGGATCATACATTGGTCATATTCAAAGTCCTCATGTGTCCAGGGACATATTTCCTGACTTTATAAACATAATATGAATTTTTTTTAAAATGAAAAAAGATTGTGTGATGCTGAAACAATATCGATGTAATCATAGTAGTATCGACTAGATACGCTCCTGTACTTGGCATCATTACAGTGGATGTCAGGTGTAGATCCACCCATGGCGTTTGTTTACATTCATGATCTACGTTGTGTAGTGAAGCATGTTTAGCTATTCCTCGTCCTGCAGGGATGATACTTGTAAGAAACGCACTTTATTTGTTGCCATGGGGGGGGGGGGGGGGGTACTTTTTAGAGGCGGTATAGTACTGAATATGATTCATTAGTATCCCGATACTATACCAATACCATACAACCCTAGTTCTGGATATAAACATTATGTCTAAAGGTACAGGTAAAGTCCCCCCCAAGATAGACGGACTAGTAATTTTAGGCTTGTTTCCTGACTTAGCGTATATTCCGCTCTACCCCGGTATTGAGCGCTGTATAATGGATAAACCACAGAAACCTCGACTATATATATATATATATATATATATATATATATATATATTTATATATATATATATATATATATACATATATATATATATATATATATAAATATATATATATATGTGTGTATGTATGTATGCATGTATATGTGCATTTATACATATGTATGCATATATTATAAGTATTTGTATATTGTGTATATATATATATATATATATATATTTATGTATGCATATACTATATGTATTTGTATATTGTGTATATATATATATATACACACATATATATATATATATATATATATATATATATATATATATATATATATATATATATATATATGTATATATATATATATATATATATATATATATATATATATATATATATATATATATATATATATATATATAGTCGAGGTTTCTGTGGTTTATCCATTATACAGCGCTCAATACCGGGATAGAGCGGAATATACGTTTTATATATATATATATATATATATATATATATATATATATATATATATATATATATATATATATATATATATATATATATATATATATATATATATATATATATATATATATATATATATATATATATATATATATATATATATATATATATATATATATATATATATATATATATATATATGTATATATATATTATTACATATAAAGGTATGTGTCTATATAAAGCAAAGATGTTTCCCCTAAGATTCATCCAAAATTCATCCTTCTTGTTGCTTGGCACCATCCTGTGTTTTTCAGTAATCTTGTTACCAAATCAACAATCAAACCACAGAAGAAATGGAGTGTAATTAGCATTAAGTAGCTGAACAAAACGAAGATCTTAACACAACACCGGACCAGACGGCACAATACCATAAGTGTGTTGAAGTGGATTGAAGTGCCCTTTACTTTTATCTCTTCCAATCTCCTTATTTGGCTTTATACAAAAGCAAATGAATCAAGCATCGCGGGGGGTGCAACGCTGGGGGGTAGGAGGGTGGAGGCCACTTAACCCTAAAGTACTTTGTATTTAAATCCCACAACATATGTAGTCTGGGTTTAAGGACCTTGTCATTTTGTAACATCATTAGATGCTGATATTGGAGGTTGGTACTGATGTGCTGGAATGGTAGGGTTTTATGCTCTCCACATCTCACAAATGACTTCAAGTACGAACGACTTCAAATACTTCCACAGGAAGAGCTATTTTAATTAGTCCACATTTAACTGTGAAAAAATAGATTGATGTTTACCATGCATTTGTTAGTCATGAAACCCACACTCCTACTTGTACTATTGCCAGTAAGTCCCACAGTAACCCAAAGTCTTGCATATTATACAATATGGCTAACTCAAATGATATTATATATTAGGGTTGCTCAAAATATCGATTCACATCCGAATAAGAATTCTTATTTATTCATAATTTTCTGAAAATCAATGTTAAAAAATATTGTTTTGTCTTAAGAATCAATTTTTAAAAATATGTTTTTAGAGGACACTGGTTCTTGAGAGGATTGTACAGTCCCAAAGAAATCGATTCACATCCAAATCGCGATTTTAATTTTTTTTCCGATTTGAAATCAATTTATAATTTCCCAGGATTTAGTTTGTGTTTCTTTATTTTTGCAATTTTTTTTGTGCAATTTTCTTTTTTATAATTAATTTTTTAGTTTATAAACATCAATCAACTATCATTGACATTATATTATTATTGATACTATTCTGAGTATTTTAAAGATAGTATTGGTTTGGACTGATTAACATTATGTTTTCTGTAAATAAAAAATATGGCTAACTCAAATAATAGTTATATAATAGGGGTGCTCAAAAAATCGATTCACATCCAAATAAAAGTTCTTATTGTTTCTAATTTTAAATCCAGTCATCATTTTCAGAAGATCAATGTTCAAAAATATTTTTTTTCTCTTGAGAATCAATTTTAATAAATACGTTTTTAGAGGACACTGGAAGGATTATACAGTCACAAAAAAATCGATTCACATCCAAATCACAATATTTTTTTTTTCCCGATTTGAAATCAATTTATAATTTCCGAGAATTTAGTTTGTATTTATCTATTTTTGCATTATTTTGCTTTTTTTTTGTGCAATTTTTTTTTAATCATTGATTTTTAGATTATAAACATCAATCAACTATTATTGATATTTTATTTTTGATACTATTCTAAGTATTATAAAGATAAGATTGGTTTGGGCTGATTTCTGTAAATAAAATGTAAAAATACTTCTTTTTTTTTTAAGTAAACACTGCGCATACTAGTCGTACGTCAGCAACCAATCGGAGCTTTTGTAACCTGTTTTGAAAAGGTTTTACTATAATTTGTTTACCAAATACTATATTGCAAGAATCGTGTTGAATCGATTCTGAATCGAATCACCACCCAAAATATCAAAATCGAATCTAACTGTGAAGTGCCCACAGATTTCCACCTCCAGTTCGGGATCTGAAACATTCTGTTTTCTGTAAATAAAAAATATGGCTAACTCAAATAATAGTTATATATTAGGGGTGCTCAAAAAAATGTATTCATATCCAAATAACAATTCCTATTTATTCCAATTCTAAATCCATTCATAATTTTCAGAAAATCAATGTTAAAAAATTTTTTTTTCTTAAAAATACATTTTTTTAAATATGTTTTTTTGAGGACAGTGGTTCTTAGTCACAAGGAAATCTATTCACATACAAATCACGATTTAATTGTTTTTTTTCCGATTTGAAATCAATTTATAATTTCCGAGAATTAGTTTGTATTTATCTATTTTTTTTTTTGCAATTTTTATTTTTAAGAATCAATTTTTAGATTATAAACATAAACTATTACTGATATTAAATTATTATTATTGATACTACTCTAAGCATTGTACGGATAGGATTGAGTTGGACTGATTAACATCCTGTGTTTTCTGTAAATAAAATGTAAAAAATAAATTTTTAAAAGACGTTTTTTTTTTAGGCAAACACTGCAGATTTTTTTTTTTTTTTAAAGAAAGAAAAAAATAAGATAAATAAATATATATTTTCTTGGATAAAAAAGAAAGTAAAACAATATAAAAATAATTACATAAAAAAAAAAGGAATTAATGAAAATGTTAGTGGACCAGTAGCACATACAATCATGTGTCCCTTGCAGAAGTGTGGTCCATGTTGTAGGAACCAGAATATTGGTAGCAGAAAGAAACAACCCCTTTTGTGTGAGTGGGTGTGGATAAGTGTGTAAGGGGAAGGGAGGGTTTTTTTTGGGTTGATGCACTAGTTCAGGGGTAGGGAACCTATGGCTCTCGAGCCAGATGTGGCTCGAGAGCTGCATCTGGCTCTCAGATAAATCTTAGCTGACACTGCTTAACATAATAAGTAATGTAGAATTCCGCTGGTAATCACAGTGTTAAAAATAACGTTCAAAATATAAAACATTCTCATGCATTTTAATCCATCCGTTTTCTACCGCACCTGTTCAAGAAGTCACATTAATGGTAAAAAGTATTTTATTTATCATTGGTTGCCTTCAGAATAACAATGTTATTAAAAAAGAAAAAGACTTAT